>NC_044510.1:805000-885000 GCF_902362185.1 Chanos chanos
TGCCAGCCAAACACTATTCACCCTTCACAAAGATTCTTCAAGGTGGAAAACTGGAGCAAAATGTGTCCACTCTGGATCTCATTTTCCAGAACATCTTCTCCTCTCCCGAAAACATTTTTTTTTGTTTTCTTGCACAATGAATTACCGCTCTAAGACAAAGAACAGACAGTGTATATTTATCTACTCTTTGTATATTAAACGGAGGAAAACGAATTATGAAGAGAAAAGGGTACATATGGTGGAGATCAACTAATTAACCTTTTCTAGTGATTGCCCTTCTGCAGTGATGTAGTAATTAGCAGAGTGTATGAGTACGGCTAAAAAGTAATCAGATGATATCCCTGCGGACAGAACATGCCGGAACATGTCAGCAGTGCTCTTCCCACCACGACCACCTCCTTCAGTGGCTCTGGCAGTCAGAGGTCACGCAAGCCTAACTTTCTAAAAACCGAAGTTTTCACCAAACTCATCTCTTCAGCGGTTTGGCAGGAACTTCAGTTCCTCTCTGAGACACAGTATGTCAAGATGGTGTGGGTGACAGTTGGGCATTTTATTCTCATCATCTTTTCATTCTCAATGAGGAGGGAACAGCAACTGAAATAATATTGGCCTCTGTGTTCAGTTATGCCATTCCGTTCATCTTTTCCAAGGGTGTTCTTCTGAGAACTGCACAGGACAATGAAGAATGAAAAAAAAAATATTAATAATAAATTGACTCTTTCAACAATACAGCAATTAGAATGACTATAAAAATACAAATGACGGTAAATATTAAAGATATATATATATACAGGTCAACTGGTGGCCAAATTTTTCTTTTTTTCCCCCCATAAATATGTGGGTTATAGGACTTATTTACAGTGACATTATAATTTGTTTTCATTTGATTTGCTTCAAACCTTAGAGCATTATGTTAAAACCTACCTCTTGTCTAAACAGATGGTGCAAAATTTCTTCGATATACATGTATTAATTTGTGGTCATAAAACCTTTGAGAAATTTCCAAACAGGATAGCAACAGTACAATGGTAGCATTCGAGTTTCATGTCGAAATGAGAAACTTACTCAAACAAATAAAAAGCTAAGATATCAAAAATCAATGCCTGACATCTGACACCCCCCCTAAACAAAAAATCCTTCTGTCTTTATTGAGTTTTTTTATAAGCTCTTCTGCTGCTGTGGAACAAACCAGTCAACTGATTTTCTACTGTGACACCTATGAATTTTTTTTTCCACGCTCAGATCTGTGACGAGCAATTTGTTTCTTTTTTATATTTTAATATGAGGTCTGAATTTAGGTAATGCAATGTGTAGAACCACATCCCCATTTGAAATCAGTGTGAAATAACAAAGTTATGAATTCACCCACAGTGAGACCAGAGTATATTGCCCTGAGGGTCCATTAGGCCCGTAGAGGGGTGAGCAGCAGCGAACACAAACCTTTCAAACCAGGACAGGGCACGGGAATGAAGCTCTGCTTCCCATCTCAAGGTCATTCCATGGAACACTGCCTTTCCGGAAAGACGTTCCCACCCCAGGACCTGGACTGCAGTAGAGTCGTCTGAGTTTGGCGTGATATTTGGCCTGTGTGCACTTACGACCAGCCTGAATCCATCCAAGGCCTGTTCACGCGCCTAATGAGTTTGTACAGTGGACTCCCACTGCTCTGTGTTATGCCCGCTGTGCTTTACTTTATCACCTGAACAGTCGTCTGCTGATACAACTCATTTTTTTTTCAATTACAAACATAAACAAACATCTGTTAACTGCTGAAAATACCACATTTTCAAATCTCGCCACTTTCTGATGTCTACACACGCTCTGCAAAAGCTTGCTTTACCTGTACATGTTTGTACTGCATCGTGTTTTCATTTATTTACTGTTTTACTTTTATTTATTTTGTTCCTGGATTGGTCATAAAGACCAGGGTCCCTGTCTATTCCCAGTCCAGCGTACTGTGTGAATCACTCTTTAGTGTTGTGTGAAAAACAGCACCTGCAGTCCGTCCCTGCTCTGTGAAGTCAGGCGGTGTGCTCCGCCACTTTACGGCCAAACAACACAGACCTGCAACTGCAGATTTATATCAGCAGTGAAAACGACAAGGGTCTCACCTTACATCCAAGCAACCTTGCTCTCCTCTTCTCTAACATAGCCATCGATTTTTTTCTTTCTTTCTCTTTTTTATCAGGAATAAAAAGCTCCAGCCAGAAACATGCAGCAAAATAACACATGCAACTTTACTTTAATGGTCTTCTAGCAAAGGCAGTGGTCATTTAAGGAGCATCAACGTAAAATGGTAAAACGCTCTGTAAACATGATCACAAATTACATAGCGCTTAAAACTCACCCCAGACTGCCTGGCACTCCTGCAGTTTCAAACACTATAGCATTTTTTGATTGGTGCTCCTCAAAAATTGAATCATTGAAAAGCAAATTATGAAGTTTCCACTGAAACAGTTTTTCAGATTGGTTCTTTGCTGATTTAACAGAGCGTTAACTTATTTAGTGAATGGATTTTTGGGGTTTGGGGGCACTACCAGGCCGGCTGGTGTTCTTCTGTTTGATTAAGGGAGTGTTGTAACATTCAGAGGTGATGGAGTGTCCAGGAGAAGGGAACACCACCTTTATAACTTTACTGCAGGCCAAAAATGATGAGTCCTGACATCTGTAAAGCTGATTTTCGTCAGTATGTACTGTGAAAAACTAAAATAAAAAGGAAATTTATTTTGTCACTTAAATACTATTTCCTGATTTCAAGACGATACAGTTTTATGGTTTTGAGGCAAAAAACATCCATTGTTCTCCTAAAACTCTAAATCTTTTTTTTTTCTCTTGATGAATTGTCAGTGGTCTGTACTGAGTAAAGGTGAACAGTCGTAGAATAGCATAACCAATACCCCCCCCCCCCCCCCCCCCCGTCTCCCTGTTATGGAACAGGGAGACAGAGTTTGAATGATGAGAGTTTGAATCTCCAGACACTACAGATAAAAATGGTAATGAGTGTTGTATAGAAGGTATACGGTCTATGATGTACAGCATACAGACAGGACGCTTTGTGAGATTTATGAGTGGGTCTGGTGTGTTTGCCCAGTATGTGTTGGAGTAGAGACACTAACTCTGCTGTGTGTGTGTGTGTGTGTGTGTGTGTGTGTGTGGAGAGACACTAACTCTGGTGCTGTGTGTGTGTGTGTGTGTGTGTGTGTTTCTGTACGTAGACACTAACCCTGGTGCTGTGTGTGTGTGTGTGTGCGTGCTGGTGGGCTGGACTGATGGAACAGAACCCAGTGAATGATGGAGTGTTTAGTGAGGAGTATGATGGTCAGTCTTCGGTCTACCCGGCCTGAGTCGTTGGCCGACAGTCACATAGCCTAAAAAATCAATGAGGCCAAAAGAACGTTTCCATGCCCGTAAAATCTGCTCAGTCCTACAAGCACCACACCTCAAATTTTCAACAATAAAAAAGTCCCAACAATAAAATATGCCAAATTTTCAAATCAAGGGAGACAAGGTCTTTGTCAGTACAAATTAACATTAAACATTTTTCCCTTGACTGTAGAATCAAGCATGTAGCATGTCTGATTATAATAGCTATCACCTTCTCATATGCTGAAAACAAGACATCCTCTATCTATCTATCTATCTATCTATCTATCTATCTATCTATCTATCTATCTATAATGATGAGTTCATGATATATTTTCAGTAGATATGAGTATTGTGAGTATTGTGAGCATAATTCACTCAGAACTCAGTGTTGCTTTGTTTTAAGTGGTTTTTGCTTTAACCTAGCCAGCAAACTGAAGCCACCCTCATGATGTGTGAGCAGTTTTTATCCTTCTTCACAAACAAATTAAATAAAATAAAACAACAGATTGGTCATGAAACAGTTTTCTCAGTAATTGTCCTCTTCTGTGGCCCCTCTGTCCTGTGGTGTTCTCCAAGGTTCCATCCTTGGCCCTTTGTTTTTTGGTATATATATATATATATGTACTGCCACTGGGACATATCATACATAAACACAAAATCCAGTATCATTGTTATACAGATAACCCACTTAAAACCAGTGAAGAAGGCAGTCTTCATCATCTTTTATCTTGTCTGAAAGAAATAAAAGGCTGGATGTCCCAAAACTTTCTCCACCTTAATGAAAACAAATCAAAAATAATTATCTTTGGTCCACCAAAATCCATCCCGATTTTTCATAATCATCTTGAATCCCTGTCTGTGAATATCAAACCTGCTGCCAGAAATCTGGGTGTGATATTTAACAGTGACCTTTCATTTGAAAAGCAGATTACTAAAGTTGTACAATCATGTTTTTATCAGTTAAATAATATCTCAAAAAGCAGGTCTTTTCTCTCTCGGCCTGGTCAGAGCCCCGCAGCTATGGAACTCCCTGTGTGTGTGTGTGTGTGTGTGTGTGTGTGTGTGTGTATGGAACTCCCTGCCTGAGACTCTGAGGCTTACAGGATCAGCGTCATCTTTTATTCTCAAAATGTACCTTTTTAAGGGAGCCTTTCATTAATTCTAGCACGCTGTTTTATCTCCAACATGTCTTACCTGTTTTATTATAACTGCTGTTGTCCGGGCTTTTTTCCCCCCTATTTTACTTCAGTATTATTTATTTTCTACATGTCTTACATTTTTTCATCGTTACTGTTGCTATCATTTTTTTCTATTTTATTTTATTGTTTATTTCCTTTTTATTTGTATTATTGCAGTTGTCTCAAATCTTGAAATGTTTCAAGATTTGTAATTATGTTTCAAAAAGTGCTGTATAAATAAATTTATTATTATTATATTATTATTACCTGATAAATGTAGTGTTCTTCAGCTGAAATTAAAATCATTTTTACTTATTTTTGCCCTTTGTGTTTGCAGACAAAGTAAGGAGCTTGCCATAGTCCATTTCCAGAGTTTGAATATGCTGATTTCAGTTTAACATCGAAACGAATAAATGAGAATAGTATGGAATGATGGGATGGTTGACAAGCACATAGTGTCTGATGCTCCATCTTGCTTTAAGTCACGTTGGAAGTTTGTAAGTCACTGCTCTTTAAGTCTGATAATTCCCTGATAACATCCCCTGCTCTAGTCTGACTGCATCACAGAGTCTTAAGTCATTTACACCACTGCTCTTTACTCTGAATGGTGGAGAAGAGTGAACACCTAGCTATGGGATTCATAACGCTTCATACAGTTTCACTCATAATTGCCATATTCCACAGTATAGTGTTTCTAGGTGAAGTTGTCACTCTATTATAATATTTTGCTGTGCTATACTGAAAGCCTAAATTCCTCTGATTCTTATCTTCAGCTTCAATTCATTCATTTGTTACGGTGGTCTGTATGTCTCCTGTGTAAGTCTGTACCACTGTTTTTTATTTTATTTTATTTTTTTGATGTCTTGCTCACGCTGGCACACACAGTCGGCAGCATGTCCTCTTCATCCAGAAGGTCTCTTTCAGGTCCTCTCCTCCTCTACAGCCGTTTTCCCCCCACCCCCCTTACTACAGTCCCCAGATAATACACACTGCCATGCCTCTTTCTGCCCCACTGGCTGGACGCCTCCAGGAGACTACGACAGGAATCTTTTCATGCCATAATCTCCCCAGCAGATTGTCCCTGTCACGGAATACGGCCGTTAATAACCTAAGGCCCATCAGAAGTGAATGGGAATTATAATCCTCCTATTTCTGTATTTGCAGCGGGAGCACAGGGTGCTTTTGCTTTATTGATATCTGGCTGGCAGGCTTTATATGGTGGCCTGTGCATGACTCTCATACTGTAGCAGGCTCCAGAGCCTCATCTCTTTTTGACTCTGCCACAGGCTTCGTTTGGGGTAATGCTGAATGTGAAAAAGTGCATCTGTTGTTGCAAAGCACCACAGACCAACATTAAAAAAAATGATGTCTGGTCAAATATTCTTTGTGTTGGCATTAACAGCAAACAGAACAAAATCACATTTTTTTTTTCTAGAGGCCTTTCTGAGTTAATGGAAGCTCCCAGCAAATGCAAGAGATGAAATTTGGCAGCGATAACAGATGTTGGTGTTGGTGACATAAAACACGGAGCTGTGAGAAGCACAGGCCAGAAGATGAAAGCCCTGCTGGGCTGTAGAGGTGGTGTTTACGTTTGCGAGTCAGGAGGAGAAGAGGGACGGCCCTTCCACAGGAGTGACATATAGACCTTCAGAGGCGGAGCTGCAGGAGCAGCCCTGTTTACTGCCAGTCACAGTCTCTCATCTGTTCTTCCTGTCACAGCGTCATTGTGTTCAGGGGTGCAGGGGCCAGGGAGAATAAAGAAATGACCAATGTCAAGGGGAGACTACAGCTGGGAAACAAATGTAAAAAAATACCGGCGGAGCGGTAAGACATGAGTCCTGGAGGCTGTTGCACTGTACCTCCCCCTCAGCCTTCCTGCAGAACAGGTCATTTTATAGCCCCACTCAAAGAGATTCAGCCTGCATGGCTCTCTCTCCACAGTCTCTCTCACTCTCTCTCTCTCTCTCTCTCTATTTTATTTACAACCATGCTTTGGTCATTTAAAACCAAAGCAGATATAATAAATATAATAATGATGAAGCAATGAGAAATCCTTAAGAACTGGAACTGTTTATTAACAGTCTGCCAAGTTCATTTTAATTCAGTAGAAACATATAGGGCATTCATCATTGAATCATGAAGCAAATAGGATGGCAAGTACTAGGTTTAAATGATTAGAAACAAATGAACCATTACTTAATAATTCAGTCAAATAACTTGGGAGTTGGGTTTGGGTTGTGCTCTCCCTCTTTTAGTTACGTATATATTAAAATTTAAAATACACTTTCCTGGAGAATATATTTCCCTCGGTGGTAACAAAAGATTGTTTAAGGCCCTATTAGACATAAAAAGAAATTACAAAACGGTTTCTGATTAAGCCATTACAATAACAGTGCCTACTAGATGACACTGCTCACTGCTCTCATAACAATTTGAGGCTATAGGGTTGGACAAGCATTTGTATGTTACGGCGAGATATGTTTCATAAAACTCTCCTCAGTGGGAAAAGAGTGTGTTTAGTAAGGAAGTAAACAAAGGGTAAACTGTATCAGGAAAAGAGATTATTTACTGTGATGTTATCAGTTTCTAGATGGCATCAAGTCAAAATATCAAGACTTGTAAATCATGTGACAAACACGATTAATTAAATGTGATTAAAAACATAATATGAGGCTAAAGTCTGAAAAGTCAGATATGAAATAAACTCACAAATTAAAATGTTCTGTCTACAGCCAATAACACATGACTAGTCATTATAGTGTTTGAACATTGATCTGCTAGCTGCCAACATTTTCGGTGTCATACAAAGAGATTCGTACCACTCTGGCTTAATGAACATGTCCTCAGCTGTGAGGGAGTCTGAGTTCTCTTCCAGTTCTTTGATTTTACTCCAGAGTACTTCTGTGCCCCTGGCGAGTGCCTGGCAGGTTTTGGTGTAACTGTTCAGGTTATCTGTCCTGTCTCCTCAGACCCTGGAGGTGGTGGCCCAGTGCCGTGGCCCTGAGCTCTAGCTCCGCTCCCTGCAGTGGAGGTTAGTGCAGTTGTTTCTCAAACACGGCTTGTAGCTCAGAGCTAGAACTAACGCTGTTTGTATTTGTATTTGTGGACTACATTCTCTCTCTTTTATATAATGGCACAGGATGTTCTGATGACTTTAATTGGATGCCCAAGAATGCCTTTTCTGTGTTGCTTTACAGTCCGACAAAGATACCAGACTGATCCATCGAGCTCCACTCAAGGGTGTCCTGGCCGATTTCTGCGAGTTTTAAAATTGGCAGAACGTTAAGCTTGCATTTGTTCTCTTCTGCACAACTGTTATGCCAGTTACACCCACATTTACCCTGGTAGTGCAGTCATACTGCAGTGCGCTGTCTGTAGGCAGTATCGTTAACATTTTCCCCCTCCTCTCTTCCTCTACCCAGCCATTCCAATTCTTCACTACTGCCTTTTTGAAAAAACATTACTATCACAACAAGTCTGAGAAAAAAAAAAGTTCTGTATGCAGACAATAAGAAAAGAATTTAATTAAAGCACCTGTCAGGTGTCTATGATTATGGATGAATCTGTGTTTGAATGTGTGTGTGTGTGTGTGTGTGTGTGTGTTATTTTCTAACAGGATGGTAATGATGTGTGTGTATGGGGAATAAATGGAGTCCTCACTGACAGGCCTTGTAATATCCTAGTCCAGTTTTATTCTCTTTCTGATCCTGGTCTCAGAGCCGATGATAGATGTAGCGCATGTAAAGCCCACACGCTGTAAACAGTGAGACAGCCGTGTGAGGAGATGAGCTCACAAGGCGACCAAACTCATCTTTAGCTGTTACTGTACGATCAGGTTTTAAAACAATAAACACTCACCTCAGGATGTGTATTCACGTTTCAGTACAAGACACCAGCATCAGTGTTTTTCTTCATTCTTCGTGTACAAAACGTCTTCCAGAAAGAAAGAGGCTATACAGAGGCTAAGAAGCTATGTTTTCACATTGTGTTCTTTTTCATTCGAAGGATGTTTGATACATGTTTTGCTGGCTTAGCTATGATTTAGCACCATTACCGCATTAAAAGGTAATATTTATGAAATGACCTATGCGGTTTTTAGTAAAGGAATTTCCTTTGGCTACTGTAATGTGATTCCATTACCGCAGGTTTGAGCTGTAACTGTGCTGATCTTACTCATGAAGTTCTGGCCTGTAATGCCTCCTCTTCACTGTCTTTTTCCTGTCCTTCACAACTTCATTCTGTCACTGCACAAGGGACGTCTCTTTCTCCGTGCTAATTACTGCCTCCTCCATAACCTCCTTATTTTCCTAAATCTCTCCTTTCCCCCTCTGGGCTTACAGCTGAGACATCTCACTGTTCACTGTCAAGACTGAAGAATGCTCACTGATAATGACATACTTAAATAACATAACAATGATTTTTAAAATCATATTTAGTCATAAAAAGCATGACATGATTACTTTACATATTACTCAATCAGTACTATGCTGTATTTTTGTAATCAACGTATCTGACACATTATCACAGTTCATTGAGCTAATCAAGGGCTTGAGGATTAATTGATCAGTGGAATCAGGTATATCAGTCCTGAGTTAAAACAAAGACAGGCAGAACAGTGGGCCCCCAGGACTGGAGTTGAGAATCACTGGTCTATGTTAAAATAACTATATTAGTAAAGGGTTGTATTACTGGTCTATGTTAACAAAACTATATTAGTAAAGGGTTGTATCACTGGTCTATGTTAACATAACTCTATTAGTAAAGGGTTGAATCACTGGTCTATGTTAACATAACTATATTAGTAAAGGGTCTATGTTAACATAACTATATTGGTAAAGGGTTGTATTACTGGTCTATATTAACATAACTATATTAGTAAAGGGTTGTATTACTGGTCTATATTAACATAACTATATTAGTAAAGGGTTGTATCACTGGTCTATGTTAACATAACTATATTAATAAAGGGTCTATGTTAACATAACTATATTAGTAAAGGGTCTATATTAACATAACTATATTAGTAAAGGGTTGTATCACTGGTCTATGTTAACATAACTCTATTAGTAAAGGGTTGAATCACTGGTCTATGTTAACATAACTATATTAGTAAAGGGTCTATGTTAACATAACTATATTAGTAAAGGGTTGTATTACTGGTCTATGTTAACATAACTATATTAGTAAAGGGTCTATGTTAACATAACTATATTAGTAAAGGGTTGTATCGCTGGTCTTTGTTAACATAACTATATTAGTAAAGGGTTGTATTACTGGTCTATGTTAACATAACTATATTAGTAAAGGGTCTATGTTAACATAACTATATTAGTAAAGGGTTGTATCGCTGGTCTATGTTAACATAACTATATTAGTAAAGGGTTGTATTACTGGTCTATGTTAACATAACTATATTAGTAAAGGGTTGTATCACTGGTCTATGTTAACATAACTATATTAGTAAAGGGTTGTATTACTGGTCTATGTTAACAAAACTATATTAGTAAAGGGTCTATGTTAACATAACTATATTAGTAAAGGGTTGTATCACTGGTCTATGTTAACATAACTATATTAGTAAAGGGTTGTATTACTGGTCTATGTTGACATAACTATATTAGTAAAGGGTCTATGTTAACATAACTATATTAGTAAAGGGTTGTATCGCTGGTCTATGTTAACATAACTATATTAGTAAAGGGTTGTATCAGTGGTCTATGTTAACATAACTATATTAGTAAAGGGTTGTATTACTGGTCTATGTTAACATAACTATATTAGTAAAGGGTTGTATCACTGGTCTATGTTAACATAACTATATTAGTAAAGGGTCTATGTTAACAAAACTATATTAGTAAAGGGTTGTATCACTGGTCTATGTTGACATAACTATATTAGTAAAGGGTTGTATCACTGGTCTATGTTAACATAACTATATTAGTAAAGGGTTGTATCACTGGTCTATGTTAACATAACTATATTAGTAAAGGGTTGTATCACTGGTCTATGTTGACATAACTATATTAGTAAAGGGTTGTATCACTGGTCTATGTTAACATAACTATATTAGTAAAGGGTTGTATCACTGGTCTATGTTAACATAACTATATTAGTAAAGGGTTGTATCACTGGTCTATGTTGACATAACTATATTAGTAAAGGGTCTATGTTAACATAACTATATTAGTAAAGGGTTGTATTACTGGTCTATGTTAACATAACTATATTAGTAAAGGGTTGTATTACTGGTCTATGAAGAAGCTCTAAACTGGAGGGTGGAGCCACCGCAGCAGAAACAGTCCTCATTTACTTCCCACTGACTCAACGCCAGTGGAGACGGTGTGGAGCACACCTCAAATAAAG
The DNA here is from genome assembly GCF_902362185.1 of Chanos chanos. Lineage (NCBI taxonomy): Eukaryota > Metazoa > Chordata > Actinopteri > Gonorynchiformes > Chanidae > Chanos > Chanos chanos. The sequence goes on from NC_044510.1 coordinate 815,908, forward strand.
AAAAACATACTGCACTGGATGTATTTAATCCTGAACAGTTCCAGGTACACCCTTGCCTAGATGCAATGAAATGTGAAACCCTTGCTCAGGATTTTGGATGAATCTTCTGAAAGTGCATTTTTCCGGGGAGGGATATCTTGCTACTCACATTTTCAGTCATGTGACCGCTGCGTACAGTCGGATCAGGAATAACACAGACGTGTGTAAACTGGCAGGTGTCATGAGCTGAAGGAGAGACTGGATGCATGCGCAGAGACATTTAGTTTATCTGAAGAAGACACAACTAAAGAAACACAACACATCCACAATTTGTCCAAACTACAACTTGTGCTGTCCTGCGCGTCTCTGTTTTAACTCTTCATTATCACAGTTCATTGAGCTAATCAAGGGCTTGAGGATTAATTGATCAGTGGAATCAGGTATATCAGTCCTGAGTTAAAACAAAGACAGGCAGGACAGTGGGCCCCCAGACGCGCAGGACAACACAAGTTGTAGTTTGGACAAATTGTGGATGTGTTGTGTTTCTTTAGTTGACATAAATGTCCATGAATATGTGTGCGCATTTGTGACAAGTATGTGTAACTCTAAAATTTCCCCAGTAAAAGGTTCTGGAAATGTCCAGGGTGCTGTTTTCTTAAGAGGAGCTGTAAACCCGACACTGCCAACATCCAAGGACACTAGTCATGTGCTCACTGTTATGTTTTGTGGTGGGAAAGTTCACACAGTGGGAGGGTTCTCCACTGGCTCCTGAAACCCAGATATAAACATGTACCAATATGGATGTAGATTCATATATAATGAAAAAGAACTATTATTAATTATTAATAATCATAATCCATAAAAAAGTGGAGAACATATGTGCAACTTCATGATACACCCCCACCCCCCCCCCCCCCCCCCCCCACCCCCGCAAGTGGACGTTAGTTTTAGTGATGTTTCATACCGTAACGCTGAATGCACTGTAAACTTAAGTCTTAGACCACAGTGTTTTAAACTAGCAAAGCTCTACTCTGACAGTGAAAAACCAATCAAAGAACTGGAAGAGAACTCAGACTCCCTCACAGCTGAGGACATGTTTTAAACTAGCAAAGCTCTACTCTGACTGCTCGTCAATCCCATTACCATCCTGGTCCCCAGTGCTAGTCATAGTGTTAAAGTCACTGACAACTGAACCATACATAGGCTCAGAAGTAAAAATGACATTGAAATCAGGAGCTGTGTGGATTAACATGAACACGCCTGCGTGACCAGTCAATTTCAGCCTGTTTCCAGGCTCCTCAAGGTTCTCCCCACCCACACTTTAACACTCCACTGCTTGGTACATACCACACGCCGATAATCCATTATTTTACCATCCACTGTACAGATCAGTTTCTTCTGTTAAACAGAAAAAGGAAATGACACTTCAGGATTCAGTAATCTCGGTTTTGTCTTCAAATTTTAGGATTTACTTTAGGATTTCATTTGCTGCTTTAAATTTAAATCTCTTTGATGAAGACAGATACTGAGTTAATGTCAGAAATTAATGAGACAGTTAGATTCAGGCGAAAATCGGATTCTTCTGACTGAGTGCTAGAGACTGCACTATCTAAAGACATACTCCCAGCTGATACATCTGAAATAATCTTTTACTGAAATTAAAGATTAAGGGCTAGAACTTTTGAAGCATGGCTCTCTCTGGCCTGAAGTATTACCATGTACAGTGGGGGGTGTGGCAGCTAAGCTAACGCCTGTGGATATACAATAAATAAACAAACAGACCTCATTCAGCTCCCAGCTTACATATCTTTCCTACATCTAAAGTCAAGCCTGAACTGCCCAGTCACCAAACTGCAGTTTCACAACTTCTTATCAGACATCTCCAACCCCACACACTTCAACGTTGCTGAGTGACAGTGTATGGTTCAGAGTTTGTGGAGCAGTCATTTTTGGTGAGAGACTTATCTGAATGCAGATTACAGCAACTGTGTTTTTATGAACATATTTGACATTAGACACCATGAGCCAGTGTTTGGGCTGAATAATTCACAGAGTCAATGCACCATCTTGTGAAATTAAAGTTACTGGAGCCCTGAGAATCAGCACTAACCCAGCCAAAGAAACCTTTACTAATATAAAATCTACAGTTTGATCAAGCACCTAAAACTACAAGCATCAGAACTGCTAAGCAACGTATTTGTACATCAGTAAAAAGTTAACCCGTAAATCAACAGAATGACTAGTAGTAATTAGCTACTGTCTATTCACACCAAGTGATGTCTATCCATTTCATATAATAAAATATTAATAAAGTACACAGATTACCGAAGGAATTTAAATAAATCACTGCAAAATCAAATACTTTTCCACAGTGTTTTAGTGTGTTATTTGTCTGATAGCTACCTTGTCTCATTTGCATTAATTGAAACCAGGACTTAACGCCGTATATCAAAGTGCTGCATTTATCAGCTGACTCCTTAGTCAACCAAGGGCCGTTACAGAATGACAGTTGCCTGGGGCAACACGTCGCCAAGGGAACTACGGTGTACATCATTAGAATTTTAGTTTTAACAGAGCACAGAACTCAGTGACCATTTGATTGGCCTGCAGACAAGCAAGCTGTTGTATTTAGGCAAAAAAATTTAGCTACTTATGAAGAGCTAAAAGCAATGGCACTCAAGCAAAAGCAAACAGCTTAAAGATCTATCCAGCTGTTAGAGGCTATGCTGCTGAATCAGTGATTAATATATATAAACACACACACACACACACACACACACACACACCCACATATAGTATATATATATATATATATATATATATATATATATATATATATATATATAAAACCAGCACCTTGTAAATCTTAAATATTAAGAAACTCAAAACTGCATGTTATATGTAACCATTCTTCTGAACTTTATATTATTCAGGTGTTTTTAACTGAACGTGAACTGAATGTACTATATAGTACACACACACGTGTCTTAACTGTTCGGTTATGTACCGTCAAGGCCTGTACTTGGGTTCTCTTCCTCTCTCAGAACCTCCCTCACATCTGCACATGATGGTAGCAAGAGCCTGCCAGATTTTCTTTCATTTTTGCTAACGTTTAGTTTAAAATCGTAGTTTTTTGTTCTTTCTGTATGGTCTGCGTTGTATGACAGGCTATTTGGGAGAGTCTGTGTAGAAAGGGCTGAAAGCTTGTTTTGGCACAGGCACCTTTTCATCGGGGCACATGGCAGACGTGACATGCCAACCAGCGCTGTTATATGCTTGACTTAGAGCTCTGTTTTGTTTCACTCAGTCTGGTCCCAGTATTTTGTTTTTAATAAACAATGCTCTTAATCGATTGATTTCTGCATTACGGCATAATACACGTTTTTTTGGGAAACAGCTCTGCGCTTCTGGCGACAGTCCTCTTTGTTTAATTATCTTTACAGTGTTGCACTTTTAAGAACTGTTTCGAACTTGGGAACAGTGAGAGACTCCTCAGATTTTCACGTGAGATCAAAACATGTCACATTTGCTTCAAAAGAAACAAACAAAAATATAGTCACTGTTTTACAACAAGCAGAGTGGTTTGGCTGCTGATCTTGTCGCCCAGTAACTTTGAGCGTAAGTCTGGATGATGATTCAGCTGGCTAATAAATCTCTTTAGAAGATTTGGAGCTGCTGCCTTTCCCTTTTGCTAAATTCTGAATTCAGTGAGTGAAACAGCAAACAACTCTACCCCACCCGCTGTGCTGCAGAAACACCATAACAATTACCCAGGTCAGGCCTCTGCCTGCCTGAGACAACTCGAGGAGGACTATTGGCGTTTCTGGCATTAGTGAGTTTTCAGGTGTGGAAATTGATAGCTTACCCTTGGGCCTCTAGCCAGTTTCTGTTAGATTGGCACATCTCTGTGCTTGCACCCCAACTGGGCCTGCCAGGGCTGCCAGCATCAACATCTGAAATTTTCCATTACTCACATGGACACCAGACTCACCTGTGAGAGAAATGGTATATTCCACCATCCTCATCACTGGAATATTGAATATGGCAGAACGAACCAGCTAACCTTTCTGTCTACTGAATCCTCAGTATTGTAAGGGAAAACAGTCTTTCCATGTACTGAGACATGACACTCTCTGATAGAAGCTTAGCCATTTTGTCAATACACAGAACTACACATGAAGTAAAGACAGATGGCACAAAGCAATACCAAGCTCTTAATGCCACTTTTCTAATAATTCACATGATCTCTAGACTCGATTTAGCAGAGTACTGTCACTAACTCAAGATCGACACTCCCATGCAACCAATGCTTTTAGGTGACAGGTGCTTCACTACAATTCTTCAGTAATGCTGATGCATCTGAATTTCTGAATTTTGTGATCTAAAAACTTCCTTTTTTCAACCAAAAGCCTCCTCCTTGTCTAAGCTGCTACGTGCTCTGGAAACAGGAGTTGTCAAGGCGCTCCTTTTGAGGAAGTTTGAAACCCTTTTGGAGAGTGTTTGGCGGATTGAGCTGAAGGGGAGTCAGACTGTAAATAAGACAAAAGCAGAACGGGCAGGTGTTGTGTGGAGAGAAGCTGTGTCTCTAATGCAGAGGAACCGTGTTCGGGTTGAACGGCGTATCAAAGGCTTTATAACAGGTGCTTCACGAACAACAGCTGAAAGATGAAACATTCGCAGACTGGATCTGCCAAAGGTTCCTCTCGGAAAAAAGCCACACATCTCAGATTTTACAAAGACAATGCTTTTTTCATCTGCCCGCTCTTTCCATGCCAAAGACGATACACCTGGGACTTGCACTGGGAGGGTGGCATTGGCATGCTGATGAAATTGCAGTCTTTTCTAGAAAATTCTGTCTGGGTATAATACCCATCTAAAAGAAACAGTGTAGATTTATATCGGTCAGCCTGGCTGAGAACTTGGAAAATTGAGATTCCTTCAAGGAAAAAGTTCTGTTCCTTAGGGTGCTGACCTGATCCTACTGCTAACAGCCCAACCCCCCCCCCCAACCACACTCTCTCTGGTGCTCAGGCCAGCTGCATCCTGTCACATTTACATACAGTGCTCAGAAGAGATCGCTATCCCCTATTAGCATGACAAACCATACCGCTACAGAGGCATCTGAGCATCAGTGACCACTGTCAACCAGTGAGAGAAAGAATGACCTTGGGAGACACGCCCACCCAAGACTACCCAGCCAGTCACAGTCTCCTGACCCACTGGTCACATTGTACAGGTGTGGTACACCTCTGTACAGTGTGACTTAAACAGGTGTACTGCTCAGAGGTGCCAACATAGCTGAAATTAAATTTTCCCGTGGTCCTGTGGGACTTTAAATGCCACCACACTGCTGTACAGCTGGTTTTCTACTTCAGCTGATTACCTGAACCTTTAATCCGGTAAAACAAAACAACCTCTCAGTGACTCTTTCTGTTGGCAACTTGATCATTATATTGATAATCAGAACTATAGAGGAAGTAAAAACAGATGGGACAAAGCAATGCCAAGCTCTTAACGAGAGTTTTCTAATAGTTCACATAATCTCTAGCCTCGATTTAGCTTTACTGGCACTAACTCAAGAACAAGATTCCTGTGAGACAACTCAGACTGAAATTCTTTAATAATGCTGACACGCCCAAATTTTTGAAATGTTTTATGATTTACAACCCCCTCCCCCGCTGAAGTCTCCTCACTGTCAAAACGGTTACAGTAGCTGAACTTCCCTGGTAGAACTAGAGATTTTAAGTTTTCGGGGGAGTGAGCTGTCAAAGCAGTCCTTTGAGGAAGTTTTAAACACATGGGAAAATCTGCTGTTAAACTGATCTATAACAGGGCTGAGAGTAAATCAGAGAAAAAGAAGAGCAGACAGGTGTTGCATGCGGAAAGGCTTCCTCTCACAAAAAAAATGCTGTTCGACTTGAACGGCATATCAAAGGGTTCAGAGCATGAGTCTCACCAACACCAGCTGACAAATACAGCACGTATGGTCTCCGTCTGACAAATGCTCTTCTCACAAAATAACCATACATCTCAGATTTTACAAAGACAATGCTTTTTCATCTGTCCTCCCCACCCATCCCAAAGGCGTAAAACCCGCCCACTGTGGCAGAAATCACACAGCTGATGTGCGTTGTGTTTTATTTTTGCATTTCCTCCCTTTTTATTCACTCAAACAACATCAGTTAAATTGGAAATGCATGCTTGTTGCCCTCCGATGTAATCATAGATATTTAAAGAGGGGTTTTACAGCTGGAACCGGACCAAGATCCAGGTAATTTAATCAACCCAGAGCTGGCAGAGATGAGAGGCTGGTTACATTTGTGGTCATGTTAACCACACTCTCCTTCATTAGCAGAAGTCATTAAAGCTGTGAGCACTGACTCTAATTCTGTGATGCAGACTCAGAGGCAAACCCCAGCGAATCCATGGCTTGAGACTTTAGCCCCACCCCTCCGCCAGTGTCCTCATCCAATCAGATCTGTCTCTGTGGTGCATGACACCTGTCATCAGACTCTCTTATTTCCCTGACTTTGCTGTAGATTCAGTGCTCCACTGGGCTGCCACACTTAACCAGACAAAAAAAAAAACAAAAAAAGATTCCACTCACTATAAAGTTCTTTCTCTCTCTCTGATGCGACACGCAGAATGCATATTTTAAGAGACATGTAGTTTTGAAAGGGCACCCAGTCGGGTATCTCCTTTAAGAATCTGTTACTGTATCGTCTCTTTATTTAAAAAAGAAAAAAAGTAAGAAAGAAATGTGTGTGTGTTGTGTGTATTTGTGTGGGTTTGGGGGGGGGGGGCTGAAAGAATGGGACAGAAAAAGGAAGAAAAGTATAGAAGTGTATGAAAACCTCTTTGTTTAGGGGAACTGAATCATTTTTAGTTCACCGTTATTTCACATACCTGTGTATTTTCTCAAGAATTGCGTCTGTGGAGTTCATGTGTATAAGACGTGCCATTTACATACATTTACAATTACCATACACGCTTATCTATACATGTATATACCGTTCCTAGAGACTGAACCAAGAGAGGAAGCCAGAGGTATTCACTATATCAGCGCTGACTCTTAACATCACAGAGTCCGGGAACATGTGGTCACAGGTGTCTTCTCCAGCGCGCGATTTGCAGATTTCTTATGTTGCGCATGACGTCAAAAGGAGTGTAGTCTGAAGACGGTGAAATAGGGCAAGCTGAAGCAGCGCGAGCCACTCACCGCTGAAGCATGGAGCGCGATAGCTAGGAGTGGGGACATCGAATGCCTACTTATTCGCGAGCTTAATTCAATACAGTCACTGAGGAGTGTTCTTTTTGCGCACGGCGGAAGGTTATAAGTGAGGAAGTTTGTGGACCATCTCTATCGCGGTCGTCTCCTGCTAATTTATCATTTTTTCTCCGGTGGAACGCGACAAGAAGGTAAGCGATTGTCAAGAGAGCAGTTGTGTCCCATATACCACTTCTTCTTTTCTCTTTGGGGTCTTTAATTATGGGGTGGTGGTTATGGTGATTCAGAACTAATGCATTAAGCTGTATACGCAATCTGATAGAGTTAAAATGAAACAAAACTGATTGGGTGTTGAAAACCCTCTAACCGGGAAATTAACCATTGCCGCATCAATTGTTCATTCAGCCGTTTTGGAATGAAAACAAGAAAGAAAAAAAAGAAATACTGACACAGCATATCACGACGCTTTTAATTCTAGCAGCTTTTAGTTTACTTGTCAATTTTCTGTGTAGACTCAGTCCGTTATGTTCTGTGTTTCTAGTTCGCATTTTGACGCTTCCGTACGTAAAGTGTGATGGCATTCCATATGTCGACGTAGCACATCAGCTATGATTTACTTCAGCAACATGTATTATTAGGTTAGTAATCCTTCGTAAGAGCACGTCATGTGTTTTTCAGGCTGGGTTTGGCAAGCACACGTTAAAATGAAATACTCTCACACTCACATTACGCTGCGTGAAGGAAATGTCCGTTGATGTGTTTTACAATTTCAAGAGCATCTTGTGAAATATTTATGCTGAAATTTCCCCGCTGTAGGAGTGCAGCCTCGAACATCACGTTGTCATTCATAATTGCGGATATATTGTCAGATATAATATTGCGATTTTGCGAATATGTCTCAGAACCACTCTATTTTAGCGACGTTAACTTTCAGCGTAACTATTTTATACCGCGTGCATATCGAAGTAGCCTATGTTTACCGCACGGGTAGAGTTCAGTGTCTAAATTAACAGAAAAGACAAACGCGTAGCACTGTCTCATATGTGTTAAAGAATGTTGAAAAAATCGTCCTGACGGACTGGACTCAAATGCAGAACAACTGTTGAAAATCTGGTGAACTGAATTGTGGCTTCCTAAGGTTTCGTCGACAGTGGAACTGTTCATGGTGCTGAAATCCTTTCCTTCCCTCTTGCGGGTCAAGATGTTTTAACGCGTTCTCGAGAGCGGAGTGTACGTGTGCGAAACTCGTAACGCAAACTGCTGATCTTCTTATTCTGGTGCCAAAGGCTCGCCCCGGCAGTTATTGTGCTCTGCTGTCGACTGAGTTCTATACAACTTTGAAAAACACATCGTCCTCTGTAGAAGAGCATCTATAAACGCAGTAATATTTTGAGCCGTACTCTTGTCAGCTAAGTAAGTGTAAAGGACAAAAAAAAAATCATATTCAACTACTCATCACATAATTTATACTACCGTATTTGGAAATAAAACCCACAGCTTAATTCAGTAACGGATGTTAAAAGTGCTGTGAATATGGGTATTTACTGATGACTCTGTGCGTGTTGCCGGTTGGACCTCTACGTGGTGGTGCTGAGGAGATTAACGATTGTGCTACACTGCAGTCTGACTATGGGAAGGTCATTGGTCAGGATAGCAGAGAACACAAAACCCAAACACACAGTGGACAAATACACTCATCCGCATGTCTGTTAACGGTCATTTACACTGGGCTTTAAAACGGGGCAGCTGAATCCACAGAACTGAGCAGGTGATTAAGAGTTTTACACTGAGAAATTAAATTATGCAATTATTTGAAATCATGATTGATGTTATCATGTGAGGTTTTTATGTTTTTATGTTTTTTTCATTAGGAGTCAACCTCAAAATAATTAAGTGAAGAGCTAGGAAAAAAACACAAAAAAACCCTCCATACTAAAATTACATTTTTAAAAAAAATTGATTAATGAAAAATGAGTTTTACACTGTGAAATTTGAAATTACAATTGAATAAATGCTCAAAGGTACCATTAAAAACTAACAGAAAATGTATAGGCTTTACTGTTTAAAGATGAACTTTTTTTTTGTTACAGAACATCTCCAAATTACAACAGATATATGCAAACGGGTATAATTTCAGAGATTTTAAATGGAGCTATAATTAACATAGCATGCAAAATGAATCGTATTAATTGTTATAACAGGGAAGTAGTTACCATCCACTTTCGTCTGAACAGACCGCAACAATCAGAGTTACAGCGGGTATGCCTCCGGATCAGTGCTTTGTTCTGGTTCTGAGCTGTGTTCTGTGGTCTGCCACTCTACAGCCAGCCCGACTTCACAGAGTGCTCTGAAATGTGAAAATGTTTGTAAACAAAAGCAATTTCTTTTTCAAATTTCATTTATTCCACTCAGTTAAGCCATAGAGGCAATCTTTGACTGCGCTGACAGAAACTCACATTTCCAACCGAACCTACTGGTCATGATCAAAATAATCGTTACTGTATTTCAATTAAACACCACCACTTTGACAGACAGCCGTGACGTGCTTTTGTGAGTCCAGTTTGTGTAACCTTTCTACATTTCATGTCTGTGTTTGCCGAAACATCAGAATTGGTCTTGGCTATTTATGTTTGTTGTGCCTAAAACATAATTAGGGAGATATTGCTGCAATTAAACTTACATTTGCTTTTCTTTGGAAAACAGATTTATGAAGAATCAATTGAATTTTTTAGACAGTCATGCGCTCCCGGTATATTTAGAATGTCTTTTGGATAAATTAAATTCCTGGATCATTCAACCCCAGGTTCCTTAAATGTAAAATGAAAACTGTAGTTTTGGAAATCGATGAGTTATTTTCAGTTTAAACTTGAGTGCTCAGGGTCAGTGTACTCAGTTAACCCAGCGTCATCAAGATTGTCCCCATCAGCTTTTCTTATTCTGGAATTCTGGTCACATTTGCACCTCTGTTTTTATAGAGAGAGGAGAACAAGAGCAGGCGAGAGAGAGAGAGAGAGAGAGAGGGAGAGAGAGAGAGAGAGAGAGAGAGAGAGGGAGAGAGGGAGAGAGAGAGAGAGGGAGAGAGAGAGGGAGAGAGAGAGGGAGAGAGAGAGGGAGAGAGGGAGTTGTTTGACACTAAGTGCTGTTGTACTCTGTGGTGTTGAGTAAAGGATATCACTGTACACACAAATAGAGCTCTTTAAAATGTCACAGATTACAGAAAAATCTTAATCCGGGAGATTTTTCACTGGTATCTGTGCTACGCTCTGTTCGTTACCATTTACTTTCCTTCCTTAGTCTCGCCTTGTGCATTCCCACTCTTATAGAAACCCACTACTGATGCTCTTATAGAAACCCAGTACTGATGCTCTTATAGAAACCTACTACTGATACTCTTATAGAAACCCAGTACTGATGCTGTAATAGAAACCCAGTACTGATGCTCTTATAGAAACCCAGTACTGATGCTCTAATAGAAACCCACTACTGATACTCTTATAGAAACCCAGTACTGATGCTCTAATAGAAACCCACTACTGATGCTCTAATAGAAACCCACTACTGATACTCTTATAGAAACCTACTACTGATGCTCTTATAGAAACCCAGTACTGATGCTCTAATAGAAACCCACTACTGATGGTCTAATAGAAACCCACTACTGATACTCTTATAGAAACCTACTACTGATGCTCTTATAGAAACCCACTACTGATACTCTTATAGAAACCCAGTACTGATGCTCTAATAGAAACCCACTACTGATGCTCTTATAGAAACCCACTACTGATGCTCTAATAGAAACCCGGTACTGATGCTCTTAAAGAAACCCACTACTGATGCTCAGTGAGGACTCATTGCTTGTGACGACCTCCAGTAGAGCAACTTTTTGATTGTACTGGAATAAAGACAAGAGAAATCTCTCTGAAAGATTCTCAGTCTGCAGTTCACCTGTCAGATGTCTTTACAGATGGATCCTGACCCATTGATGTGGTCAGCAAAAATGATTAAAAAAAAACTGTTTAGAAATGTTTAATTTTTTCATATTTATCTGGCTGTATAACATATATATAAAATATATATAACTACACAGATGAGGGTTTGGTGCCTCCCATTGCCTGTGAGGGCTCAGTTTGAAAGTGTGGGCATAAAAAATATACATATACTTAAATTTTTTATATATATATGTGTGTGTGTGTGTGTGTGTGTGTGTGTGTGTGTGTGTATATATATATATATATATATATACATACATACATACATACACATATGTATATATAGAGAGAGAGAGAGAGAGAGATGTATATATATATAGATACTGTGTGTGTGTGTGTGTGTGTGTGTATGTATATGTGTATATATATATATATATACACACACACACACATACACATACACATACATATACACGCACACACACACACACACATATATATATAGCATATATAGGATTTCCCATGTGGTTTACTTTTGACAGGTGCACAGAAACTTCACTCTGAGATGTACCTGATATCCCACTACCTGTCCCTACTGAAGGAGCTCAATGCCAATAGCTCTAAACTGTCATTTAGTTCAGTGTGTTTTAGCATCTGTCACCCATACGTGGTTCAGGAGCAGCTGATGAAACCCATCAGGACTGTCAGAGCCAGGTAAAAGGCACACTGCCCTCTCCTTTCACTCTCCTTCAGTCATCAGACATACTGAGTCTGTTCCTCTGTACACACTGAAGTGCTCGATATATCATTTTCACTGTTATCATATATAAACATAAAGGTATATGCAGAGATAGTTTATTTTAGCTAGTTTTATTGACACTTTCATTCAGAGCCTGCGTTTCATGGGAAATGCAGCTCTACACCTTCTCATTAGTCTTTCAGGCTGTAAAAACACTCCTGATTCCCAGTATACAGCACTGGAGTCAGGTTTCACATCGTTTATCTTTGTCATGAAATCAAAGTAAGTAAATGAAAATCCTGGGAGACAGGATCCTCTTAACCCTCAGTCAAAGTGGTAATCATTAAACTATGAGAGTAGCTGCTTTTGATGGACAGTCAGCCCCCCCCCCCCATTTACTGCACATACTATGGACACACACGTGTAATCTGTCAAACACAGTAAAACAGCACAGAGGAGCAGTCCTCCTGATACTGCCCAGTTACTGAATGTTAGCTTCACTTAACACGCCACTGAAGAACACAGACAGACTGCACATGCTGAGTGTTTTTGCAGTTACCTGAGCACACTATACTCAACACCTTTTGACTTTGGAAGAGTTAGTATTTAACTGTACAGTAAACCCATAGTCATCAATGAAAAACACAAAACAGCATGAGGGTGATTTCATCGCCTATTTCTGTTTATAATTTTATAATTGCCACTTTAACAGTGTGTATCAGCATTAATAGCATTCTGTTTGTAAGCATGTGTATGTTTACATGACCACTGAGAATGTACCTTTAACTTTAACTTTGCTGGTGTATTTTTAGAAACAGAAAAGCTTTTCCCGGAAAAGCTTGTGCTTTAATATGCCTATGAGAACATACTGCAGGATTTGTGTGTGTGTGTGTGTGTGTGTGTGTGTGTGTGTGCTTCTTTTTATACCTTTTAGCAAAATTCTCTGAGAGAAGAGAACGGTCAAAACAAATGGAAGTGAACTGTACATGTGCTGGTTTGGCTGCAGGGCCGTTCTTTGGGCCCGTGGCTCTGGCCATGGTGATGTGTGTGTGTGTGTGTGTGTGTGTGTGTGGCACTGCCCTGAGCAGTCGCTGGACGCCGCGGTGATGGGCACACATGAATAAAAGCCTTGATGTGGTGCCTGTGAACGGGAACTGTTGGCACAACAGCACTGCCTAAGTGGAGGAGCCAGTCAGTTCCCAAACTGTGGAAATTCACAATCTCAACATAAAAAAAAATAGCATCTTCAATGCCCATTGTCTCACAGCACTACACTAGTAAATTCTCCTATGACTACAGAAGCAAGCTCTGTTCTACCGAATTCATCATCGTTTGTTTTGATACTCATATGATTCTCTTATGAAATGAATTACAGTTTATGAGAAACATAATTTCAAATGTCATTTTAAATGTCAAATTAAACCTCCGATGAGGACTACATGAACCGTGTGTAAATAAAGAGAGAGAGAAAAAAAGAATTAAACGAAAGAGAGATCTAGAAAGACCAACTGCACCTTGGAACCATTCAATTTATTGCTTGAATAATCGTCTTACTCAACAATCATTTTCCCGGGGTAAAATTATAATGAAGATGGAAGTTTGGTTTCTGTTTCACTGTTAGTCTGACTAGTGTAGAACATGGAAACAAAGCTGTGCTTATTCAGTACGTTCATAAGGAGATATGACTCAATGTCTTTTTCATTTTCACTGGACTCCTCCGCGTATCGGGACATGGGCCAATTGCCTTCATGTCGCCAAGGTCCAGTGCCCCAGGCCGCGGTGTGAATGGCCAATGGTCTAACAGTGAGTGTATGAGGGCTCACAATGAGGAATGCTATGCTGATATCCAGTCTTTTTCTACGACTGCCTTCTACGCCTAATCAGGTCTTCTCTCAGATCCTGTGACTGACAGGCATCTGCCGATTTCATGGAAACCATGGTGATTCCACAGTGTTGAAGTCAGCCTTGGCTGCTGTCATCACCATGGTATTCAAATAGGCTTCTTTGTCCTTTTTATCCGAATCATTCAAATGTACTCCCAGTCATGGGAGTTTCACAACCGACTGTTCTGGAGAAGATCAAACAGCTCTGAACTGACATGAATAAAACGGGAGGTAGATTAATGTGGTTAATATATACACATATGTGTTTGTGTGTGTGTCTATACACACACACACACACATTGTGTATGTATATATATATATATATATATATATATATATATATATATATATATATACACACACACACACACACACACACACACACACACATGTATATATATAGATATAGATAGATAGATAGATAGATAGATAGATAGATAGATAGATAACTTGAGATACTGGGCGTACTACCACTAACGTATGCTAACATGTGCTAATCTGCTAGAACACAGCAGTGGGGTAGAAGCTAACTCATTCCCCAATCACAGGAAACTGAAGACTGAAGACTGATTTAGTTAGTGATAATCCCCACAAATGATATTATTTCCATAACAATAACTCAACTTTAATCAATGACTCATCTTTGTGTGGTATGATTGTTCAAATTATGGCAAGTTGAGACAGACAGACACATCAAACAGAGTGAAATTCTACTCTCCAAAGCAATTTGTTTAAATACTACTACCACTACTACTAGTAAAAATAATAATAAGCTTGGTTTAGCTATAGCAACAGTCTTATTTCCAAGTTTCCTGTGTGGTATAATACCAATGCATTTATGTCTCTTGTGTGACACAGCAGCCTGTTAAAAGAGATACGAGACATATAAATCACACTGTTGTAGTTCACTGCTCCAGTTCTGCATGGACCCTGCATAGTGTTGGTTCTCCCATAGAAATGGCTAAAAATTCAGATTCATTTGAGTTCTCACACAAAAACCCAAACACATAGTAATTGCCTTTTTAATCCCGGCAAACACCAACACATCAGTGTTTTGGACCTGCTTTTTGTTTTTCACATTATTAGCATCACTGAAATGCCACCGCACCTGAGATATCATTCATTTAAATCATGTTACCAAACAGTGATATGCTTGTAATACAATTAGTTAAAGAGGTAAACATTCTTTTTTGTTTACATGCTGAAAACTCAGTAACAATACCATCAAGAACATTAATAAAATGTGCTTTGAAATCCCACTGTACTCTTTCATTTCCGCAATTACCGCCTGAGGAGAATGATGTGATAATGTTATTGTGCCCAGATTAATTAGTGGGACGGTGATAAGTTTTGACAGAGTTCGTTTGTGCTGTATTTTTCTGGTGACTTTGATTGGTGTGTTTTTTGTAGTAGGCGGCCGTGTGATGGTTATGTGTGTGTGTGTGTGTCTTTTGCTCTAGTAGGGTGACACTGATATTGTGTGTGTGTGTGTGCGTGCGTGTGTGTGTGTATGCGTGTGTGTGCGTGCGTGCGTGTGTTTTGTTCTGGTAGGGTGACACCGATGTGCTGGCTGGGTGTTTGGACTCTCTCGGTCCTGCTCGGGACTTCTCTCTGCCGCGTGTCTGAAGGACAAGAGAACGTCGATATGACAAACAGAGCAGAGAGCACGTCTGAGGGTCTTCAGCCGACGGTAAATATGCTTTTCCCTTTTCTCTCATGCATTCATTCTCTTATTCTCACCCTTTCCTCGCTCTTTCTGTTTCTCTTATTCTCCCATTTTCACACCTTCTCTCCTTTTTCATCTGTCTTCTTCAGTCTCCTGTCTCTCCGTGTCTAATTCTCACTCTGTCCCCTGGGATTTTCTGCCATTCCCACTGCCTGTCTCCTTCTCTCTCTGGAGTGTTATAATAAACAATCTATTTTTACTGGGATTCCATGGAATAACTTTCATTGATTCACAGACTGGTTTATGCTGAACAAGACACAAATCTGGTGAAGTGGTCTGAACCTGTAAGCAGGATGTATTTATTTACCTTTGCTACAGTTAGCATCTTCTGGGAAAGGACCTGGCACTGATGAGAATCCAGAGTCATAAATTAGCAGCAGCCAAACAGATGGACTACACTCATTCCAGCATATCCTGCCTTTCTCTCTCTACCTTTCAACATTTTAATCTTTCTCATGTACCCTCAGGACAGAGACTATGTCTGCTGTCACAGCTATATTTAAAACAAACAAGTGCAGACACAGATGCATACACACAAACACACATGGACTCACATGAATACACACAGACACAGACACAAGAACACACACACACACACACACGCACACACTCTCAGCAACATACTGGTGTCGTATGTACACACGTCCACAACAGTCACCGCAAACTGAAAGTTTTTTTTTTTTTAGTTTGTAGTAATGATCAAAGGAGCAGTTCTTGAAATGCTAAACCTGAATTCCTTAGGGGAAGGATGAGATAAAAATCAGATAATTAATGAACAGGAGGAGTCAAACGCTTTATCTGGGCAACTCTTCAAGTTCCCTCTCAAGTCTTCCTCTGAAAACAATCTCTCTGTGTGTGAGTGTGAGTATCCCTGTCTCCCAGGCCTGGTTTGCCACGTCAGTGCCCAGGGCGGCTGTGGATCTCTGCTCTGGCTCCTTTGTTTACTACTGCAGTGGAATGTAGTGTCACTTTGGATCAGGTCTCTTCCTCAGTAATTCTCAGATTACTGGAGATGGGAGAAAGAGCACCTGCACACTGATCTGGAGACAGAATGGCTCAGACTAGCAGGTTATTACTTTAGCCAAGGCGTGTTAGAATATACAGCCTTAGCACACTGATCTGGAAACAGAATGGCTCAGACTAGCAGGTTATTACTTTAGCCAAGGCGGGCTAGAATATACAGCCTTAGCACACTGATCTGGAAACAGAATGGCTCAGACTAGCAGGTTATTACTTTAGCCAAGGCGTGCTAGAATATACAGCCTTAGCACACTGATCTGGAGACAGACTGGCTCAGACTAGCAGGTTATTACTTTAGCCAAGGCGTGTTAGAATATACAGCCTTAGCACACTGATCTGGAGACAGACTGGCTCAGACTAGCAGGTTATTGCTTTAGCCAAGGCGGGCTAGAATATACAGCCTTAGCACACTGATCTGGAGACAGAATGGCTCAGACTAGCAGGTTATTACTTTAGCCAAGGCGTGCTAGAATATACAGCCTTAGCACACTGATCTGGAGACAGACTGGCTCAGACTAGCAGGTTATTACTTTAGCCAAGGCGTGTTAGAATATACAGCCTTAGCACACTGATCTGGAAACAGAATGGCTCAGACTAGCAGGTTATTACTTTAGCCAAGGCGGGCTAGAATATACAGCCTTAGCACACTGATCTGGAAACAGAATGGCTCAGACTAGCAGGTTATTACTTTAGCCAAGGCAGGCTAGAATATACAGCCTTAGCACACTGATCTGGAGACAGAATGGCTCAGACTAGCAGGTTATTACTTTAGCCAAGGCGTGTTAGAATATACAGCCTTAGCACACTGATCTGGAGACAGAATGGCTCAGACTAGCAGGTTATTACTTTAGCCAAGGCGTGTTAGAATATACAGCCTTAGCACACTGATCTGGAGACAGAATGGCTCAGACTAGCAGGTTATTACTTTAGCCAAGGCGTGTTAGAATATACAGCCTTAGCACACTGATCTGGAGACAGAATGGCTCAGACTAGCAGGGTTATTACTTTAGCCAAGGCGGGCTAGAATATACAGCCTTAGCACACTGATCTGGAGACAGAATGGCTCAGACTAGCAGGTTATTACTTTAGCCAAGGCGTGTTAGAATATACAGCCTTAGCACACTGATCTGGAAACAGAATGGCTCAGACTAGCAAGTTATTACTTTAGCCAAGGCGGGTTAGAATATACAGCCTTAGCACACTGATCTGGAGACAGAATGGCTCAGACTAGCAGGTTATTACTTTAGCCAAGGCGGGCTAGAATATACAGCCTTAGCACACTGATCTGGAAACAGAACATACAGCTTTAGCACGCTTGGCTGAGATCCAGCTGAGTTGCTTGTCTTTGCTCCGTGCAGTTATTCCACTGTCACAGTGTGGGGAAGAAAAGCTGTTAATGTTAATGTTAATCCACAGTGTTTATGTGCTGTACAGTCACAGCGCCATCTCATGATATGGTCATAAATCTCAAACACTGATGAGTTTCATATGGCATCAGTGGAAAGTGCAAACTGTCATATCATATCTGTTTACATGATCAGCACAGTCATAACAGTTATGAGTTATGACAGTCATCACATGAAGGCAAGGAAACAAGATAATGTATTTACTAAGGGTGTGACAGTGTGGTACTGAAACCGTATAGGTCCTGTGAGTGAAGTTTTTGTTTTGTTGTTGTTGTTTTTTTAAATGTGACGCCGAATCACACGGAATACATATTCTTAGTAGTTTGTGCTTTTGATCATTAAGATTTACAATAATCAAAATTTGAAGCCAGTTCCTCTTGCTTTTCATTTCTGATTGTGAGAACATATATGCACCTTGAACATGACGGTGGGATATAAACAATGGATTAATGCTTATTCTGTACCAGAGGAAGGGAAGAGGAGGAGGGAAAGATAAAGACATGACCTGAGGGTGAGAGGAAACAGAAGAGAAGAAGACATGAGCTTTAGAAAAAGAGGTGTAGAAACATCTGCTTATATTTAGGCCAAATATAATGAGTGGAAAAGTTTTGGAGCAGCATCAGCTGTCAGAGCTGTTGCTCTTTTGTGTAAGGTCAGAATGTAGGGGGAGAACTTGCACAGACTTGAAAATGCCAGGTCAAAGCGTCGACTACAGAAGATTGATTTGTTGTCAGATGTATTTCAGTCTCCAAGTTGGATGACGTTACTGGTTTTGCATTTGGTGGATTTGAAGATAAATTCAGAGATGCTAGTCAAACTTGTCAGGACGAGGTAGCTTCATTATATTTATGGATGCTTATTTAGCTTAGTATTCACTTAGTATTCACCTAAGTGATTTTATGACTTTATATTGATTTTTCAAATGTGTGTGTGTCTATATATATATATATATATATATATATATATATATATATATATATATATATATATATATATACATACTGTATATACTCTGTGTGTGTGTGTGTGTGTGTGTATATATATATATATATATATATATATTGTGTGAGTGTGTGTGTGTGTGTGTGTGTGTGTGTGTGTGTGTGTGTGTGTATGTGTGTGTGTGTGTATGCATGGGGGCCAACCCCATGTTAATGCACATGGTTTTGAAATGGGATGTCCAATAAGCACTTATAGGTGTGATGGTTAGGTGTCCACATACTTTTGTCCATACATGTACATACATACATACATGCATATGTTTGCCCATTTTCATGAGATTTATTGTGCTGTGTAAAGCTGTCCACCACTGTCTCACACTCTCACTGTCCACCACTGTCTCACACTCTCACTGTCTCACACTCTCACTGTCCAGCACTGTCTCACACTCTCACTGTCTCTCACTCTCACTGTCCACCACTGTCTCACACTCTCACTGTCCACCACTGTCTCTCACTCTCACTGTCTCACACTCTCACTGTCTCACACTCTCACTGTCCACCACTGTCTCTCACTCTCACTGTCTCTCACTCTTTCTGTCCATCACTGTCTCTCACTCTCACTGTCTCTCACTCTTTCTGTCCATCACTGTCTCTCACTCTCACTGTCTCTCACTCTTTCTGTCCATCACTGTCTCTCACTCTCACTGTCCACTACTGTAACTTTTTTTTGGCAGTTCTCTCACTGCAACAGGAAGATCCCGTGAGATTAGAGATTCTGGATGCTCTAGAGATTGTAAAGGTTTTCTGTAGTGTGGTTTTACAGTATCCACAAAACAACTAAATTATGTCAATTAAACTGTATTTTAGCATTAATGGTTATAAACACAAATGTTATAGCATCATCCATTGTAAAAATTTCTGAACAAACTATTTCATCTTTTGTAATTTACGGAAGACTGCAGGGTTTAAGTATTCTCTAATGTGAACAAAAATAGGATTGAATATGTTAGAATAAATGGGTCATTTAGAAACGATAAAACTAATTACAAATGGCTTATAAACAGTTTGTAGGCGAATGAGAGCATTACCTAATTGGATTCAGTTCTATATGACACTAAATCCAATGCAGCACTGAGCACATTAGGATCAATGCCCACAGGGATATGTCCTGTGTCTGTGTATCCTTAGGTAGTCAAAGGCTAAAGTGTCAATCATTACACAGAAATAATGACGACTGCAAACAAGGGTTAATTAATTACGGACAGTCAGCTGCAGGAACATTTTGATATGTGGAATGTTGAGTTTGCAAAATGCAAATAGTTTGTTCTGTCAACGATTTGGCATGTAAACAAACAAACAAAAAAAAACAGTACACATTCTGGGGATACTGTGTACATACAGTTTTTGCTGTGCAAGTAAAAAACGAATCTAATTCAGTCCCATTTTGTCATGGTGGAGAGGAGATTTGAAGGAGGAGATGAGCTGAATTTTTTGTTATTAGCGCAGTGCTTGCATTCACACGGCCTGACCTCAGAGCTCCTCTGTCACCAGACGATTAGCACTTTAATTAGGAAGAGATCTGCTCATATGAAAAGCCCTTAAACTCTGTCCCACTCCATCCCGCAGTCATACACATCCCTAATTACAATGAGGGTAAATTGCTTTAGGGAGGAGTTACACGACTGACAGACTGTGTTTCCGGCCCGTCTGCCTATCAGTACACTCGGCTGTGTTACGACGCGCCGCGTTGCCATGGTTACACACCTTTATTTCTGAGACCTCATGCAAAGTATTAATCAAAATATCTATCTGCACAGGCCCAGTTAATATATTAATATAACCATGCAATTAACAAAACAGTTGTGTGTGTGTGTGTGTGTGTGTGTGTCTGACGTGCCTACCATCAGCTGTTAGAAGAGTGTACTGAAGCTCTTGCTTGGGTGGTATAATTACAGCCAGTTAGGCCGTTGACAGTGTGCTCACATTCTTTAGGAAATGAAATGGTTGCTCAGCAGTTCTCGTCTGACATTAGAACAAGGCCAATTTGGAAATAGCGGAGGAGGACGACTTTGGCCGAAACACGATCGATTTATGACCAGTTCCGTGTCTGATGATGGGCATCTTAAATGTCATGCCGGTCTGGACTGCCAGTCTCATCAATTTTCAACTGAGTCTCAATGCTGAGGTGTTGTTTTTTTAAAGTTACTTCATTATTAAGGCTGTGTCTGGTAAACATCCTCACATATTTAATAAATTAAAGCCTCAGCTCAGTGGTATCTGATGTCTCAATAGTCTTTCATGCAGTAGGAGTCTATCTCACCTTCAAACGCTGTTTCTCTATCAATTACCTCGTGTAGTGCATCAGCAGTCGTCGAGCGTAAGCTGTTTGTGTTTGGTCCGGTCTTACTAACGTGTGTGTAAACGGTATTCTCTAGTCAGTCACTCAGAACACACTCAGCAGACTGGAAAGAAAGCCTTCATCAACCCACACGCCTCCTCTGTCCCTGCAATTAAGCCAGACAGATGGCATCAGAACGCTGGCTTTGACTCATGTCGAGTCACAGTAATTACGGCACGACTCACGTGCGGGAAAAGTGCCGATCCCTTCAACAGTCCCAGAGGGCGGAGCTGTGTGAGGGGGAATCCAGACTGGGCAGCAGACACACACACACACGCACACACACACACACACACACACACACACACGCCATATCACTGCTGACTGGAACGAGCCAGTCTAACATGAAAGTCTCTGAGTCATTTACCAATATGTCAATTCTTCTGACACACGTGCCTAGAACGGACCCAGACAAGGCTCACTGGGATACCGATTACACACTCATCTGACCTCACACAAACACCACTCTGCCTTTAATGTTCTGAAGAGCAATGTGGAACAGAATTCATCTGAAGAATTTCTCACTGGAGTTTATTTACTTTAGCTTTGAGAATGAAAGACTTTAGACTTGGTTCTGGTGTAACTTTTCCTCGAACATATTGTTTGTTACAGAGATACTCTAACTGAATAATGTTGTCTTCTTATTGACAAAACTGACTCAGCGCCCAGAACCAAAATCAGTCAAAAAAACTGCCAAAACACACGTAGCAGACACAAGAACACACATGTAGCATACCCAAAAGAACACACACGTAGCAGACCCAAAAGAACACACACGTAGCAGACACACACGTAGCAGACACAAAAAAAGACACACGTAACAGACCCAAAACCTGGTGGTGAATCAGTTTGGAAAAATTGTGGTTACAGTTTGACCTTATGGCCAAGGGAGGAAAATGGCATAAAATGCTGATTTTCTTCTTGGTCCAGATCGTAAGATCTTACAAGTCACTAATCATGTTTCTGTTTTGTTTTCACAGATCCAGCGGGATGGCACAGTCAGGGACGGAGCTGGCCAAAGTGAGTAGAGCAGTCACAAGAAATGGTTCATTTCTGTGCTTGAGTTTAAAGTTTACTGCATTTTTTGTGTGTGAAGAGCACTGGTTAAAAACATGCTGTTTTCCCTGGGCCTTAAATGGGGTTTGTGGGTTTTTGTTTTTGTTTTTGAAAAATACAGCTGATTGTTTTCATTGCGACTAGATTGTTGTGAGTAAAACCATTTGTGGTAATTAACAGCATTGGAAAGTTAGAGCACCTCCTCAGGCTTCATTCTGATGCTGGTGTTTTAGCTGTTTGTTTGTTTGTTTGCTTGTTTTGTTTTTTTCCTGAGGTGAATGGATGTAGGTGAAAGCGTAGAGTGTATGGACAGCATGGTTAGAGAGGGAGTGGTTTTGTCGCACAGGGACAGAGTTGTGTGACAGAGGAACACACGGGTGACTTTACTGCATATTCATCTCTCTGATTTACTCTGCTCTTTCTCTCTCTCCTTTGAAGATCACTCACGCTGTAAATGACCTTGTGCTAAAGTAGATGTTGTCCTGTCCTCTCTCGCATTTATGACAAATTGCCTTATTGTTCATGCAAGACATAAGAGAATTTCTCATATGCATTTTTCCTCTCTTTTCGTGTTGTACTTTTAATTTTCTTTGTTTTGTTTCGTGTCTGGGCACTTGATGCTCAGTCTTTAATTGGGTGTCTTTGTCTGGTGCTTTGAAGTTTGGATATCAAGATGGAAGAGTGAAGATCCAGTTCTGGTAGCTTTTTCTTGTAAACTGTAGTTGTATGCATTTCACTGCATCATAAATATGACTTTTATGATGAATCTCCCTTTTCCTTTTTGTCGTTTTCATCTTACCATCATCTGATTTATTTATTTATTTGATTGGCTGCTTGCTAAGCGAGTCCAGCAAGCCTTTTACAAATCGGTCTATGATTATTAGCATGTGTTTTTGTAGTAGCAGTAATGGCTTTCCAAGATGATGCATTGATCATGTGTAGACTCATGTATGTTTAATTAAGAATATAAATATAGAATAATATCACTTGTTTGGCTGTTTGAAGTTAATATTACGTGATGTAAAATCTCATTGATTGGGAGTTGTTTTTCTAAGAATACTGTTCCACATCTATAATCCTGTCTGAGCTGCGTGGCTCAGAGAACTGCATGTTTTAAATCAGCCCGAGATAAAGTCAGAGATGAGCAAAGCAGCTGACCCCTTCAGACCCCACGGTTCATGACACACTTGTCTTCACACCCTCCTCTGCCCTGCGTGTGTGGTCAGTGTGTGGACTGCTCATGTCTCACATACCGTAGGTCTCACATACCTCAGGTCTCACATACCTCACGTCTCACATACCTCAGGTCTCACATACCTCATGTCTCACATACCTCAGGTCTCACATACCTTAGGTCTCAGACTCAGAGTTAGTCCTCACAGGACCCGTTCATTCTTACCTCACAGGAGTGACAACTCCTAAAGCTTTAGTGCACGGCAGCATCAACAAAAGGTTATGTCCACAGCAGTTTAACTTTCTGCACTTATACTTCAGACTGGAAAAACAAAAAAAAACGCTTCTCAAGTCTGCGTTGTTCTGAGACGGTTCATCGATCATGTAATTCTTCTTCACTCTCAAATCAGTGCTAGTCGTAAACTGAAAGCATGCTGACTGTGACTTTGACCAAGAACCCCAATTCCAGGGCTAACTTGCCCCAGGTAAGAGAAATTACCCCCAAATACAATGAGTATTAAAAGCCCAGAGCGAGGCGCGTTGTCTGCTGACTGCTCCTGTGGGACTAATTATTCTCTCTCTCTCTCTGGGTGCTAAACGTCATGTCTGTCAGAAGAACAAGCAAAAGCACTTCCCCAGTCTCCCCTCCTCCTTCTCTCCCCCTCCTCCTCTCTCTGTTTTTGTGTTTGTATGTCTCATCCTTTTTCTAATAGCTACCCCAGTGTCTCAGTCTATCGTGCAGGACAGAAGGTGGGGGGCTTGGGTTTGTTTGGGGGGGGGGGGGGGGGGGGAGGTTGTCTCTCTGACTGTTCACTTCAGTAGTTGACAGTATTAATCAAAGTGGCCCAGTTTTGGTTTTTTTGGGGTTTTTTTTTTTTGGCTTGAGAGGCAAGTGCCATCTCTGTGTCCAAACAATGGCAGGGTTTTGAATTTGTTAAAACACAGACTTGTCAGGTGGGCACGGGAATCCCTAAAAAAAGAACTTCTGATGATCTTTCCATTTTAAAGATCTTTTAAACAAGAGAGATCTCTTTTGTTTGACAGGAATTCATGATGAGATGTTTGCCGTTCATCTTGAGAGAGCCAGCAATTACTCTGACTCTGAGTGGCTTAATTCACACGGAGTCCAGAGGTTTAATCAAGCTTCGTTACCATCGCAAATGAAACAATAGGAGGAGGTAAACCGAGTTAAGCAGGCCCGGGGCTCATTTTGGCGGTAATTGGGTGGGAATTAGATGGGGCTGAGTAGTCACTGTCTTTTTTTTTTTTTATTGCGCTGTCTAACTGAGTGGGCTGCAGGCACAGGGACACAGGAGAAAGGCTTGGAGATGGAGAGGAGCTGGAAAACACTTGTCCAGAGAGAACAGAGAAAAGAAGTAACATATCTTACTGAGGGATTCAGGGGCATATATATATATATATATATATATATATATATATATATATGTGCGTGTGTGTGTGTGTGTGAGCACATACATGCTCCTACATGTTCAACTGTGCATCTGTAATTTTACAGGTGATTAGTTGTATAGCCTACATATGTAAAGCCTATATATGTGTAGGCAATACAGTTAATCACCTGTAAAATTACAGACGGGCACCTGAACATTTAGAGGTGTATATAGACAGCTTCATCTCTTGTTAGAGATGTGTATACACACAAAGCACGGAGATAAGGTACGTCTGGACCCGGTCTGTGCCCACAGAAAGCGTCTGCTACGTGAAGATGACCATGAGGTAATGTCAGGGGAAGCAATGAAAAAGACTCAGTCATCGATTTTACTAGCTCTCACTTCTTACTATCTGTGAGTTCTTTCTTAGTGTCTTTGAGCTCTTTCCTACTGTCTGTGAGTTGTTTCTCAGTATCTGTGAAGTCTTTCCTACTGTCTGTGAGTTGTTTCTCAGTATCTGTGAAGTCTTTCCTACTGTCTGTGAGTTGTTTCTCAGTATCTGTGAAGTCTTTCCAAGTACCGGAAATGTGTTTTTTGTCTCCACTTCTCAACGCTCCGTTGCCTTCTAACGGCACTCCACAACCTTCACTTCAACTTGGCAGAATACTGGGTAACTACAACGACACCACCATACCTCCCAGAGCGAGAGAAAAAAAGAGAGAGAAAAAAGTGGGGGTGACAATAATTAAAACCATTATCGAGGACCATTGAGCAATGACAGTAATAAGTCACTGTCAGCCAGCATTTTGATAAATCTCCTGAGACATTTAATTTCATTATGCCAAGAACAGTAGAACAGTAAAGAGAAGCCAGCGTTCAGTCCATAAAACGCAGAAACCGAAAATCAGTGATCCGTCAGAAACTTAATCAAAATGTTAAATTACAGCTCTGTGTGAACGCTGGCCTTCTCGTAGGGTTAGAAGAACAATCTGGATACTCCTCAGTTGCGGCAGAAGTGGAAGGTGGTCATGATTTGATCCATAAATTTCTGTCAGAGAGAGAGAGAGAGAAAAAAAATACAATCATACAATATTGTTCTCGTGTGTGGGAGTCTGTATCAGCAGCTTTCCAAGTATTGATTCCCAAGCGATAGTTGTGTGCATGTGTGTTTGTTTGTGTATACACAAGCCTGTGTGTGTGTGTGTGTGTGTGCAGAACAGAAATGAAAAGCTAAAGGGAAGGGTGCCAGACACTGGAGTACAGTATGGAGTGTGCTGGGTTAAATAAGTTTTGGTTATGAGTGTGGGTTAAATAAGTTTTGGTTGTGACTGTGGGTTAAATAAGTTTTGGTTATGACTGTGATTAAATAAGTTTTGGTTATGACTGTGGGTTAAATAAGTTTTGGTTATGACTGTGGGTTAAATAAGTTTTGGTTATGACTGTGATTAAATAAGTTTTGGTTATGACTGTGGGTTAAATAAGTTTTGGTTATGACTGTGGGTTAAATAAGTTTTGGTTATGAGTGTGGGTTAAATAAGTTTTGGTTATGACTGTGATTAAATAAGTTTTGGTTATGACTGTGGGTTAAATAAGTTTTGGTTATGACTGTGGGTTAAATAAGTTTTGGTTATGAGTGTGGGTTAAATAAGTTTTGGTTTTGACTGTGGGTTAAATAAGTTTTGGTTATGACTGTGGGTTAAATAAGTTTTGGTTATGACTGTGGGTTAAATAAGTTTTGGTTATGACTGTGGGTTAAATAAGTTTTGGTTATGAGTGTGGGTTAAATAAGTTTTGGTTTTGACTGTGGGTTAAATAAGTTTTGGTTGTGACTGTGGGTTTAATAAGTTTTGGTTGTGACTGTGGGTTAAATAAGTTTTGGTTTTGACTGTGGGTTAAATAAGTTTTGGTTATGATTTATTTTGACAATAAGCAGCTGACAACTGCCCAGCACAAGATGTCATGGTCCTTCTCGTTTTTTTCCCCTGTGATTTAAATCTCAGCTTCAGAAATTAATTTTTAGTGTGAACCACTCCCAACAGATTGTTTTTGGGTCAGTGGCAAGAAAATAAGAAAAACAAAAAACAGAGGTCAGACGTGTGAATGAATGAGACAGGGGAATCAGCGGTTATGAGAAGTGGTGGAAAAGACATTGTGACTGTGTGGAGTGTTTTGGGGGAATCAGCACTAAGTAGAGATGAGATGAAAAACTCTTTGACTGTGTGGAGTGTTTTTTGGGGGGTAGCCTCTGGAGTGACATTCAGACAGGGTTTGTTCCAAACACAAGTATTACACGTACGTGATCATTCTTGCGTTCGTCAAGAACTTCATGGCTTGACACTTTCTGGGGTTTATGAGGTAAGAAGAATAATCTTAGGAATGGGATTCAGATGGTGTGTTCTCCTCTCTCTCCGGCAGACAGGGTCTGGGAATAAATTATCGAGATGGGGGTGTCATCTGGAGTGACCCTTCACAGCACTTTGTCACTCGCTAAAGGACAAAGGGTATTTGTATATCTTGGGGGTGTAGGGGAGGGCTCGAAATATTAATCAGATGCTGTCAGATTGGATTGCATGACTCAGTAGACACATCGTACAAACGGCCCATATGCCAAAAGTGCTGAGGACAGTGTTGTTCTCAAACAGCCAGTGCTGTAGTGGGAGTATGAATACGCTGCCTGGAGACTATTTCATGTGTTTCGTTTTATTTCATAATGATTAAATAAATAAAGTGAAATGTCTGCACATGAGTAAAATAAAAGTGTTCTCAAAGGTTCATTTATTTACTTTGTAAGTTACACTGTTTTACAGAGAGATTTGATGGCAGGGCTTTAAACCAGATTTTTTTTTTTTTCAATCGGTTCGTTCCCAGCAGAATCAGCATTTTAATGTTTCCGGGTTTGTTCCACATGAAAATTATCGCTGCCGAACCGGTTAGAACCAAATGAAATACCAATTAATAATGTTCCATGTAGAGCTGTGTGACATGACAATATGTAGCCTATCTTTCGGACGGTATAGAAATGTCTGTTGATAGACATTTTACTCTATAGGCTGTATCGCTAACGTAATGTTACAAGAAATCACAAAAACGCATTGCATCACTTATTAGGATTTTAATTTGTCCTCGGGCCGCTGTGGCTTCGCGGTCATGAGAAACGGTTTCATTTTAACGCCGCAGTTAACAAGCTTGCTAATAGGCGATGTGGGGCGCATTATGTTTAGCCTAACTGGAGCTACCTAGCTATTTCAAACATAACTTCTCCTTATATGGTAGCCTATCCATCAAACCAAAGGCCAACATTGTACGTAAACAAGGTGTTGAGCGGAATACTTCCTCTGGTTGCAAACAAGCATACCACACCACATTTCACTTTCACGGTATCTCACCGCCTGCCGCCGGTAAATTTATGTCAGCTATGCGATGACGGGAGTGACGTTCAGAGAAAGATAGGAAAGAAACTCCGCACCAAAGTTATTGCAAGAAGAAAATATTTTAATATGTTGTAATAACTAAAAGAACGGAAAAATAACGTTATTAACCGGACCGGTAATCATTATTTCAAATGTCTCTGTTTCAGAACATTAAAAGGTATAAAGTTTCTGACTTCGTTTTTGTTCCTAGCGAAATATCGATTGTTTCTGGTTTTTGTTTGGCTGATGGCAATAGTAAAATATGTATTTGTGCTAAATGATGCAGTCTGAGCCATATGAACGCTGCCAAATTAAAATATATATATCTCATACAGGGAGTGTTATGGAGTGTTAGGGATTGAAATGAATGGGCTTGGTTTCATAAGATATGAGACTGTATTTGTGTGTGAAAAAAAACAAGGGGCTTGTGTCTTTGACCTGTGTGAGTAGACAGATGTGAAGATTACTGATTGGTCAGTCCAGCCCACATTCATACCTGTGATTGGTGAGTGCAGTTTACTGTTCCAGCCGTCACACTGATCATTTTAAACAACCGCCTCACTTTTCCTGTGTGTTAGAGGTTAGTAAACTATGTTTATATTAGATTGTAATGTATATTTACATTGCTAATTTAATTAACACTGCTTAGATCTTTTTCAAGAGGTCTCTGATGGTTTAATTGAGTAAGTCATGCTGGAACTGAAATAATCTGTTTCTTGGTAATTATGTTGTTCAGGTTGTTTGGGCATTTGCGTTTGTTGGTCAAAATAATAAAAGGTGCAGAGATGTTTTTTTGGTCGTAATCCTCTTTATTGAGGCTCAGTTTTGGTACAAACGAAGAAGAAAAGGAGAGGAGAGGAGAGGACAGGAGAGGAGAGGAGAGGAGAGGAGTGGAGAGGAGAGGAGAGGAGAAGAGCGGAGAGGAGAGGAGAGAAGAGGAGAAGAGCGGAGAGGAGAGGAGAGAAGAGGAGAAGAGAGGAGAGGAGAGGAGGGGACAGGAGAGGAGCCGCTCCCTGCACAAGATGTTACTTGAGTCTTGATGTTACTGACCAAAGACAACAATTTCTCGTTCAAAGATATACCCACGCTCCACGAGGCCTTTGACCTTGTCCGCCCTGGATAACAAGCACCTCAGACTCACACCCGAGACTGGAGAGAGTGTACTCTTTATAACCCTCCAGTTCATGTCAATCTGTGTGAATTACTCTTTGGTTCTATGAATGGGAGGATGTGTAGACCTATGGATATGAGCATATGGGGATGCATGCGGGTCGTACGTGCATGTAGGTATGCAAACTGGTGTGTATCTCCTCTGACCCTGATACCACAGAAAACACTCTGCTAGGTCTCACAGTCATAGTTACCAGCTTTGTACCATTTATTAGATCATATTGTCGTTTGTATGCTCTAAGGCCCTTCAATGTGGTAACACTGAGAATATGAACTCTTCAGTTCTCCATGAGGGCCAGGGTTCTTACAGTAGACACTGTTTGCTTTCTTATAGTACGGGGACTGCTGACAGTGAGGTTGTCTGTGTCTGACTGAAAAGCCTGTTTGATTCCAATATTACATTTTCATAAGTGACTGTTACAGCACATCTCTTGTTATCAGGTGATTATAATAATCTACATTTAATGAAAGTAAATGTGCTATTAGACCATCACCATCTATTGGACATCACCAGTGTTCACTGTCAGACGAGGACATTTATGAATGTTTTGACCCACGGTGTCAGTGCTGGATTTGCACAGGTGATGTTAAACAATGTACCATTGGATGACACACATTTCACCCAGGCGACTTTGACGTGATGTTTGCGTCATTCTCTGTGAGATGGTAAAAGATTCAGCGTACTGTGTGGAAAGAGTTTTATGGGAAGATAACAGATGGGGAGACCTTCACTGCGGATACAGACTTCAGTCAGTCAGCAGAACCACACTATAGCCTGGAGAAAAGACTAGTGCTTTACACACAGATCAAACTCTAGTGTGCAATTCTGTATTAAAAAAAAGAAAAAAGTGAAACCCTTAGTCAGCTCTGGGTGTAATTCATGTTGTGTGTGAGTATGAAAAGGTTAACTGTCGCGGGCGACCCAGGCTGAAGAGTGTGCCATACGGGCCCGTGCCCGCTTCAGCATTGCCGTGGACCTGGCATCCAGCCCAGACCCAAAAACACAGGGCCCCGAAACAGAACATGCCGCTCTGACCTGAGGTTTCTTATTAATTAGTGCTGCACATTGATCATTCGGATTGATCTGGTTTTTTTTGTTTTTTTTTAATGTGACATCAGAACTGTAGCTGTTAATGTGTAGAAGAGTGCGTCAGCTGCTCTCTTCAGCGTGAATGGGCCAGTGAAATAATTAGGTCAGACCGTCGCTCTCTCCATCAGCACTCACACAAAACACAGTGTGTAATGTCGCCGCTACAGCATGCGCTTATTGTGTGGATGAAAGATGTCAAATTTCACTGCGCTGAGATAAGGAATTGGAGTAAGCTGCTGAAAGCCCCTTGGTGGATGTGGAAATGAAGTTAATCAAAATCTCTGTAGTTTATGAACATAACATCTTACTGAACTGAATCAGCTGATTAAGATAATTATACACTGATATTCTACATGTACGTTAGCTGAACATTTATCAGTCGACAATATCAGGCGAAGCATGAAGAGGTCTGACCCCTGGCCAGCTCTTACAGCTAATCTCTGGAGAATCAGGTGATGATTTAGGGGTGAATAGAATCATGATTTAGGGGTGAATACCACTGAAAGGAACCCTGTAACTGAGCGTAGACAGTGTGAAGCAGACGCGGCTCTGTGTGACGGAGCGGAAACCGTGTGAAGGGAATAGAAAGATGACGTCTTTAATGACATATCTGTTTGGCATCTGTCCCTTTGCCTTTGGCAGTCAATCACCCCCTCCCCTGTTTCGGCTGGCAGGGTTTAATTCCTCTCTCAGCTTGGACTTTTAAAAAATTCCATATGCGGGTTGAGCCATTTCAAGGTCCACTCCACTGGTGTTCTTCTTTCCTACCTGTGGTGGCCGTAATATACCGTCGCCTGGTTACAGTATGCCACAACCACACTGACCTGCGCAGAGAGACGCAGCGGATTCAGGAGCGAGGCAGAGGCTGAAGATAACATGGTTTATTTGTTTGTGTACGGCATGCAGTGAGGCCCTGAGACAGTGCGTGTGTAGATGGGTAGAAAGAGCTCTCGGTGTTGGATATGTGGAGGTCTGTATCAAAGAATAACAACCTGTCTGTGTGAGTCAACACCAAATCAGGTTTTATTGTCAGCCCTCACGGAAAATGTATACTTCAGATTAAGGCAAATCATATGAATCCAGGTTAATCTGTTGAAGATATAATCTGATTACATTGATCTGATAAAGAGCTTTTTACTGCCGGAGATGTTTAGGGCATGGTCAGACTGACCGAAAATCTCTCTGTGGGGTATGTGTGTAAAATCCTCTATCAGGGCGCTGTTTTTCATAAACACATTCCGTGTCCTGGAATGCTGTCCTTTCACAGAAGAAGAAGAAGGAGGAGGAGGAAGAGGAGGAGGAGGACTTGTACCATAGCCAAAACCGCTTTAACATAAACTTATTTGTCCTACATTTTATGGCCCTTAAAAATGATTAAATTAATGAATAAATCAATTGAAAACATCAAGCCCTTTTGCTTTGTTTGTGGGGCTGCCAGTCATCATGTTAAGGGGACAATACTTCAGTGGGAGTTATGGAACATCTTTAAACACTTCTGTTTCAT
Organism: Chanos chanos; assembly: GCF_902362185.1. Taxonomy (NCBI): domain Eukaryota; kingdom Metazoa; phylum Chordata; class Actinopteri; order Gonorynchiformes; family Chanidae; genus Chanos; species Chanos chanos. The sequence continues at coordinate 847,954 of NC_044510.1, forward strand.
GATGATTTAGACTTTTATTTTAAGATGGCAGTTCCACCTGGTTCCAGTGGTTAATATGACCAAATCCGATGGTTGGTGTGATTTGACGGAGGGCTCTTTCTTTGTGACAGAGGACGGATGTGGTGGGTGGGGTTGGGGGGGGGGGGGGGGGGGAGGGGGGGGTGCCGCGTGGGAGGAAGTTGTCTTTCAGTCGTGCTGTAAAAGGCTCAGTGATGGTCCTGATGAGGTCAGAGGTTTTAATTGATGTCATATCTGCCACATCATCAGAGTCCCACACTGTCTCTCTGACTCACAGCCGTTCAGCGCCGTTACTCTCAGCCCACTCTGCACTCCTCCACAAGACAAAAGGAATATTTATCTCCTGTCCCTCTCTCTTTTCTTTCATCTTCTGTCCCTCTCTCTTTTCTTTCATCTCCTGCTCTTCGTCTCAAATCCCTCAGTAGCTCTCTGTTCATCATCTGCTTCACTGCGTGTTTAAGCTGTAACACTGATTCTCTGTATTTAACAGTGATGGTCTGTATTGACTGTAACAGTGATGGTCTTTATTGACTGTGACAGTGATGGTCTGTATTGACTGTAACAGTGATGGTCTCTATTGACTGTAACAGTGATGGTCTGTATTGACTGTAACAGTGATGGTCTCTATTGACTGTAACAGTGATGGTCTCTATTGACTGTAACAGTGATGGTCTGTATTGACTGTAACAGTGATGGTCTCTGTATTGACTGTAACAGTGATGGTCTGTATTGACTGTAACAGTGATGGTCTGTATTGACTGTGACAGTGATGGTCTTTATTGACTGTAACAGTGATGGTCTGTATTGACTGTAACAGTGATGGTCTGTATTGACTGTAACAGTGATGGTCTGTATTGACTGTGACAGTGATGGTCTCTATTGACTGTAACAGTGATGGTCTGTATTGACTGTAACAGTGATGGTCTTTATTGACTGTAACAGTGATGGTCTGTATTGACTGTAACAGTGATGGTCTGTATTGACTGTAACAGTGATGGTCTCTGTATTGACTGTAACAGTGATGGTCTTTATTGACTGTAACAGTGATGGTCTCTATTGACTGTGACAGTGATGGTCTTTATTGACTGTAACAGTGATGGTCTGTATTGACTGTAACAGTGATGGTCTGTATTGACTGTAACAGTGATGGTCTCTGTATTGACTGTAACAGTGATGGTCTGTATTGACTGTAACAGTGATGGTCTGTATTGACTGTGACAGTGATGGTCTGTATTGACTGTAACAGTGATGGTCTGTATTGACTGTGACAGTGATGGTCTTTATTGACTGTAACAGTGATGGTCTTTATTGACTGTAACAGTGATGGTCTCTATTGACTGTGACAGTGATGGTCTTTATTGACTGTGACAGTGATTCTCTGTGTTGACTGTGACAGTGATGGTCTTTATTGACTGCAACAGTGATGGTCTTTATTGACTGTAACAGTGATGGTCTTTATTGACTGTAACAGTGATTCTCTGTGTTGACTGTGACAGTGATGGTCTTTATTGACTGTAACAGTGATGGTCTTTATTGACTGTAACAGTGATGGTGTGTGTTGACTGTAACAGTGATGGTCTGTATTGACTGTAACAGTGATGGTCTGTATTGACTGTAACAGTGATGGTCTTTATTGACTGTAACAGTGATGGTCTGTATTGACTGTAACAGTGATTCTCTGTGTTGACTGTGACAGTGATGGTCTCTATTGACTGTGACAGTGATGGTCTGTATTGACTGTGACAGTGATGGTCTTTATTGACTGTAACAGTGATGGTCTGTATTGACTGTGACAGTGATGGTCTGTATTGACTGTAACAGTGATGGTCTCTATTGACTGTAACAGTGATGGTCTGTATTGACTGTAACAGTGATGGTCTTTATTGACTGTAACAGTGATGGTCTCTGTATTGACTGTAACAGTGATGGTCTGTATTGACTGTAACAGTGATGGTCTTTATTGACTGTAACAGTGATGGTCTGTATTGACTGTAACAGTGATTCTCTGTGTTGACTGTGACAGTGATGGTCTCTATTGACTGTGACAGTGATGGTCTGTATTGACTGTGACAGTGATGGTCTTTATTGACTGTAACAGTGATGGTCTGTATTGACTGTGACAGTGATGGTCTGTATTGACTGTAACAGTGATGGTCTCTATTGACTGTAACAGTGATGGTCTGTATTGACTGTAACAGTGATGGTGTGTGTTGACTGTAACAGTGATGGTCTGTATTGACTGTAACAGTGATGGTCTGTATTGACTGTAACAGTGATGGTCTCTGTATTGACTGTAACAGTGATGGTCTGTATTGACTGTAACAGTGATGGTCTGTATTGACTGTGACAGTGATGGTCTTTATTGACTGTAACAGTGATGGTCTGTATTGACTGTGACAGTGATGGTCTCTATTGACTGTAACAGTGATGGTCTGTATTGACTGTGACAGTGATGGTCTTTATTGACTGTAACAGTGATGGTCTTTATTGACTGTGACAGTGATGGTCTGTATTGACTGTAACAGTGATGGTCTTTATTGACTGTGACAGTGATGGTCTGTATTGACTGTGACAGTGATGGTCTTTATTGACTGTGACAGTGATGGTCTGTATTGACTGTAACAGTGATGGTCTTTATTGACTGTAACAGTGATGGTCTGTATTGACTGTGACAGTGATGGTCTGTATTGACTGTAACAGTGATGGTCTCTATTGACTGTAACAGTGATGGTCTCTGGTCTCTGCCTTGCCTCTCAACCCCCTCCCTCTTTCAAGGCCGCCCTTCACTGTTTTTCCCACACACCCACACCCCCCTCCCATCCCCCACCCCAGCCACCACTCTTCCCACCGCCCTCATGGCATTTAAGCACCACCATAAAACAGACAGCGTCATTATAACAGTGGCTGTCCCGCTGATGGGTTCTAGTGGGCTGTTTTAATGTAGTACCCTTGGTACAGCCCAGATTTGAAGCCCGGAGTTGTGTAATATAATGGCATACTATGAGCCTGCGTAAATTCATCAAAAGCTTGTCTGTTCAGTAGTGTTTTATATGAAACAGGATATTTCTAGACATGTGGACTTTATTTGGTCGAAACATGGGAGACATTCGTGTTATAGTAGTACAGTGGTTTGTTATGATATTCTGTTTATTTGTTCTGGTTTAAATCTTATGTTGTCTTTCATGACCGACTGTCAGTACTGTGACATGTTAACGTGACGTGATAGACTGTCAGTACTGTGACGTGTTAATGTGACGTGACAGACTGTCAGTACTGTGATGTGTTAAAGTGACGAGACAGACTGTCAGGACTGTGATGTGTTAATGTGACGTGACAGACTGTCAGTACTGTGACGTGTTAATGTGACGTGACAGACTGTCAGTACTGTGATGTGTTAACATGATGTGACTGACTGACAGTACTTTGACATGTTAATGTGATGTGATAGACTGACAGTACTGTGATGTGTTAATGTGACGTGACAGACTGTCAGTACTGTGATGTGTTAATATGACGTGACAGACTGTCAGTACTGTGACGTGTTAATGTGACGTGACAGACCGACAGTACTGTGACATGTTAATGTGACGTGACAGACTGTCAGTACTGTGACATGTTAACGTGACGTAACAGACTGACAGTACTGTGATGTGTTAATGTGACGTGACAGACTGTCAGTACTGTGATGTGTCAATATGACGTGACAGACTGTCAGTACTGTGACGTGTTAATGTGATGTGATAGACTGACAGTACTGTGACATGATAATGTGACGTGACAGACTGTCAGTACTGTGACGTGTTAATGGGACGTGACAGACTGTCAGTACTGTGACATGTTAATGGGACATGACAGACTGTCAGTACTGTGACATGTTAACGTGACGTAACAGACTGACAGTACTGTGACGTGTTAATGTGACGTGATAGACCGACATTACTGCGTATGAATAATATTCATTATGGGGATGAATGGCTGGTTTGTGAAAACTTCTCTCAATAAAAGCCCTTGTGAATTTTCTCTCCTGTTCATCTAATGCATTCTGTCAGGAATCCACAATTCATCTGAAAGCCAGATTAGATCTACTTATAAATCCAATTTTTTTTAAGTTATATGCCATTCTTATACAACTTGGCTCTCTTCATCAGAATGTTTGTAAATCAGAGTAGAAAGTCCTTAAATTACAGGACAATGTTAGACCCATCTGTCACTCTCTATGGGGAACAACGCCAGCCCTCTCAGAAAAAAAAGAAAAAAAAAATGTATTTCATACTCAAACTCAAATGGGGCAGTTTGGGCAAATAGCATGCGTAATGGTGGGCAGGTTCCCAAGCGTGAGCAGACTCGCCGACCCCCAGAGAAAGACAACTCACCTTCCTTTGCATCTGTTAAAGAACGGCACACTGGAAGTGGGTCAGAGGAGTGAGTTAGACATGTCATTGGCTGAGGACACCTGCAATAGAAAACACAGTATCCAGCATGAAGCTGTGCACAGGACTTACAGCCAGACAGAGCCGGCCTCTCAGAGTCTGTTGTTCTCAGCAACCACAAATCCGACCAGGACCAGATATGGCAGTTGACTATACCTCACTGTGTCAGAAAACAGCAGAAGTGTATCAGAGGAAGGACACAGGCTCTTGCTTGCACGTTTGCCAGGGTTCTGCTACATTACTTACTGGGCTGTGTTTCATTTCTGAGACTTTAATATTTCATGTGTCCGTACAGTGAACTTGTGTACTTGTGTACTCTGCTGTGTGTTTCCTCATGTGGCTACATTAGATCAAAGTTATCATTCCACCATTCCACTTTTTGGGGTTACTAAGATGTTTCCAGTACGTGAGAGAGACATTATTTTCACTATGTTAGTTGAGAATGTGAGAAGGACTTGGTACTCTCACCAGTCTGCCGCCTCAGTGCGGTGGGAGAGTTTTGAAAAGGTGTGACTGTGTTTCCATTGACACTGCTCCTGTACTGGTCATACCAGTAAACTTGTGTAAAGAATAACTGGGAAACCTTTGGTTTATCCAACTACACTGCGAACTACAGATTCTCACTGAAAGACTTATGGTGACTGCACAACACAGACTCCATCACATTCAATAAAAAACACACAGACATATCCCCACAACACAGACACCACATGTCACATTCAGTAATAAAAAAAAACATATCCCCACAACACAGACACACGCATAACATTCACTAAAAAACACAAACATATCCCCACAACACAGACAACACCACACATCACATTCACTAAAAAACACACAGACATATCCCCACAACACAGACAACACCACACATCACATTCACTAAAAAAAACACAGACATATCCCCACAACACAGGCACACACATCACATTCACTAAAAAACACACAGACATATCCCCACAACACAGACACCACATGTCACATTCAATAATAAAAAAAAAACATATCCCCACAACACAGACAACACCACACATCACATTCACTAAAAAAACACAGACATATCCCCACAACACAGACACACACATCACATTCACTAAAAAACACACAGACATATCCCCACAACACAGACACCACACATCACATTCAATAATAAAAAAAAAAACCATATCCCCACAACACAGACAACACCACACATCACATTCACTAAAAAATACACAGACATATCCCCACAACACAGACACACACATCACATTCACTAAAAAACACAGACATATCCCCACAACACAGACACACACATCACATTCACTAAAAAACACAGACATATCCCCACAACACAGACACACACATCACATTCACTAAAAAAACACACAGACATATCCCCACAACACAGACACACACATCACATTCACTAAAAAACACAGACATATCCCCACAACACAGACACACACATCACATTCACTAAAAAAACACACAGACATATCCCCACAACACAGACACCACACATCACATTCACTAAAAAACACAAACATATCCCCACAACACATACACAGACACATGTTCACATCATGTTTACTAACAGAAAAATATTTCTACATCATGTTTACTAACCAAACACAGACACATGTTCACATCATGTTTACTAACAAAACACAGACATGTTTCCACATCACATTCAGTGAATCACTTGTTTTATGCGGCCCATAATCACGTTAACACCTTTGTATCCCGTACTCTTCAGTTACACATTCAGAGATACATAGCACATGATATAAACCAAAAAGTGGATTCATTCCTGTTTTGAAAATGGGACTCATTAAAAGCCAAAAGAGAAGAAAAAAAATGATTTAATCTATTTTCCCTCAAGACTGAAAAATCTGCATAATTAATTAAACAAACCCATTAGGCAGAACATCTCTTCATTAACAGAAAACCAGAAAACAAAGTGAAGAATGGTCTCTTTCACTGGCAGGCTTTTCATCAGGAACACAGGGCAGGGGGACATGCCATTCACAAACAGCATCACCCCAACCCACGCCTGCAGGTTTAAAACCATGTCCTGTAATTACACTGTGTGTTCGACCATCAAAATATGCATCCCCTCTCTGTCATTCCAGTGTAGCCGTAAAAGCAGTGAATGGACCAGTCCACAGGTCAAATCATCTACATCTTTTGTTGCATTACAGGATGAGATTAGTCTTTATTACAATGCAACGGGTGATATAAAACTGAATCTGTGTTCACAAGCGTTCAGTCATTGTTTCTTTTTAGCGTATTCTGTAGACTGTTCTTTTCGTTGTGAACCAAAGCAGCCTGTTTTTCGTGGGTGGGGTTTTATGTGCTTTAATGGGCAGTGAGGGAGAAACATGCTCCTCAGATACAGACTGTGAGGGCTACACACAGGATGCTCCTCGGAGGGAACGAGGAAAAACGTTTTGTTGTTTGGTGGAAGTTTTTATTTTAAGGCTATAAAAATCATTTCAGCCTGGCGTTCATCGCTTTATGACAAATCTGTGCTTACCCTTATGGACAGATTGCCTCTCATTACCCAAGATCTGTCTCACAGCTACGAGGCAACAACATTGTGATAGCTGTCACTTTCGCTATGTTTTCTTTCTTTCTTTCTTTCTTTCTTTCTTTCTTTTTTTTTATCAAAACGTCATTCAGTCATGTTAAGTCAGGAGTTTTAAATGAGTACGTAGCTGACAGTCAGGGCCTTAAGAGTTTGCTCAGAGAAGTGTTTGCACTGGTGTATCTATCTTGTTTCACCATATCGTGTTGCTGAGAATGCGTTTATTATTCCATCAATAGAGTGCTCAAAATATCACAATTATATTTTAAAGATATAGCTGGTTGAATCCCCATAGCAGACTGAGCGCGGGTAGCCTCTCCACCTCTCACCGAGAGCTAATTACTTCAGTGGAGCTGACAATTCACCTGTGTTTTGTCAGGGAATGGTTGTACATTCACTTACAGAATGCTCAAGGCAGATTCGGTAAGATACCTAGATGAAGGAAGAGTGGTCATGTGATCGGTGTTCAGAAAGGAAAACGCTCTGTTTATCGGTCATAAAGACTGCTCCATGACTGTGGGCTAAAGGTGCAGTGAGAAATCAAGGTCTGCCTCTGGTTTCATGTCAAACCCACACTCTACCTCGTCCTTCACTGATACAGCTCATTTCAAAAGAAGATCAGAGCAAATGCATTAGACTGCCTGCATCATTTAAGCCACGCCAAACATCCTGCCGTCCCCGCGGCTTGGTTTACACTGAGAATACTGACAACACAGCTTAGAATGAGGACGTATTCAGCATTTGTATTCAGAAGTAACTGTGACTTTTTAAAATTTTCCTAATGCCAGTAGGAGATTCAGTTTGAGTGGGATGTTTTTAGCTGTGTTGCAGCAATGCCAAATGGCTCTGTGTCATCGTGACTGAATATAGGGTATGGTGATGCCAAAGTGACAGTTTAACCAAATATCTGTCAAGAAACCATTGTCAGGCAACGTTCATTTGCTCACAGGGCTTTTTCCTTTGCACTGCTGTTAAGTGCTCCGCTACCTCTGTCTGCTCATATGTGCCTGTCTTTAGAGGACAAAAATATGTCCGCCGGAGAAAGGTTTACAGCATGGCTTCTCTTTTAGCAGTAAAGTATTCATTAAAAACAAACAAACAAAAAAAAGTTAACTCAGTGTTGATTAAAAATAATTAATCAGAATGGAAGAGTAGAGTCAGGTTGACAGAGAGATAACATTTGGTACGACCATCTCAGTAGCACTGCACTGTCTTATGCACACACCCACAACATCCACCTGACCCAAAACACTGCATTGTCATATGCACACACCCACAACATCAGCCTGACCCAAAACACTGCATTGTCATATACACACACCCACAACATCCACCTGACCCAAACACTGCATTGTCTAATACACACCCACAAAATCCACCTGACCCAAACACTGCATTGTCTAATACACACACCCACAACATCCACCTGACCCAAACACTGTATTGTCTAATACACACACCCACAAAATCCACCTGACCCAAACACTGCATTGTCTAATACACACACCCACAACATCCACCTGACCCAAACACTGCATTGTCTTATACACACACCCACAACATCCACCTGACCCAAACACTGTATTGTCTAATACACACACCCACAACATCCACCTGACCCAAACACTGCATTGTCTAATACACACCCACAACATCCACCTGACCCAAACACTGCATTGTCTAATACACACACCCACAACATCCACCTGACCCAAACACTGCATTGTCTAATACACACACCCACAACATCCACCTGACCCAAACACTGCATTGTCATATACACACACCCACAACATCCACCTGACCCAAACACTGTATTGTCTAATACACACACCCACAACATCCACCTGACCCAAACACTGTATTGTCTTATACACACACCCACAACATCCACCTGACCCAAACACTGCATTGTCTAATACACACACCCACAACATCCACCTGACCCAAACACTGCATGGTCTAATACACACACCCACAACATCCACCTGACCCAAACACTGCATTGTCTTATACACACACCCACAACATCCACCTGACCCAAACACTGTATTGTCTAATACACACACCCACAACATCCACCTGACCCAAACACTGCATTGTCTAATACACACCCACAACATCCACCTGACCCAAACACTGCATTGTCTAATACACACCCACAGCATCCACCTGACCCAAACACTGCATTGTCTAATACACACCCACAAAATCCACCTGACCCAAAACACTGCATTGTCTTATACACACACCCACAACATCCACCTGACCCAAACACTGCATTGTCTAATACACACCCACAAAATCCACCTGACCCAAACACTGCATTGTCTAATACACACACCCACAACATCCACCTGACCCAAACACTGCATTGTCTAATACACACACCCACAAAATCCACCTGACCCAAACACTGCATTGTCTAATACACACCCACAAAATCCACCTGACCCAAACACTGCATTGTCTAATACACACACCCACAACATCCACCTGACCCAAACACTGCATTGTCTAATACACACACCCACAAAATCCACCTGACCCAAACACTGCATTGTCTAATACACACACCCAGAACATCCACCTGACCCAAACACTGCATTGTCTTATACACACACCCACAACATCCACCTGACCCAAACACTGCATTGTCTAATACACACACCCACAACATCCACCTGACCCAAACACTGCATTGTCTAATACACACCCACAACATCCACCTGACCCAAACACTGCATTGTCTTATACACACACCCACAACATCCACCTGACCCAAACACTGCATTGTCTAATACACACACCCACAACATCCACCTGACCCAAACACTGCATTGTCTAATACACACCCACAAAATCCACCTGACCCAAACACTGCATTGTCTTATACACACACCCACAACATCCACCTGACCCAAACACTGCATTGTCTAATACACACACCCACAAAATCCACCTGACCCAAACACTGCATTGTCTAATACACACACCCAGAACATCCACCTGACCCAAACACTGCATTGTCTTATACACACACCCACAACATCCACCTGACCCAAACACTGCATTGTCTAATACACACACCCACAACATCCACCTGACCCAAACACTGCATTGTCTAATACACACCCACAACATCCACCTGACCCAAACACTGTATTGTCTAATACACACACCCACAACATCCACCTGACCCAAACACTGCATTGTCTAATACACACCCACAAAATCCACCTGACCCAAAACACTGCATTGTCTAATACACACATAAGTTAATAAGTTATTAAGTTATTTATTTGAAGTCCGTTACTGTCAGTCTAACAGCTGCGCCCAGACGTGTGGTCTGATTAGACATTACATGTAAAGATGAGAGAGGTTTTGGACATGTCTGATTAGACATTACATGTAAAGATGAGAGAGGTTTTGGACATGTCTGATTAGACATTACATGTAAAGATGAGAGAGGTTTTGGACATGTCTGATTAGACATTACATGTAAAGATGAGAGAGGTTTTGGACGTGTTGTCTGATTAGACATTACATGTAAAGATGAGAGAGGTTTTGGACGTGTTGTCTGATTAGACATTACATGTAAAGATGAGAGAGGTTTTGGACGTGTGGTCTGATTAGACATTACATGTAAAGATGAGAGAGGTTTTGGACGTGTGGTCTGATTAGACATTACATGTAAAGATGAGAGAGGTTTTGGACGTGTGGTCTGATTAGACATTACATGTAAAGATGAGAGAGGTTTTGGACGTGTGGTCTGATTAGACATTACGTGTAAAGATGAGAGAGGTTTTGGACGTGTGGTCTGATTAGACATTACATGTAAAGATGAGAGAGGTTTTGGACGTGTGGTCTGATTAGACATTACGTGTAAAGATGAGAGAGGTTTTGGACGTGTGGTCTGATTAGACATTACATGTAAAGATGAGAGAGGTTTTGGACATGTCTGATTAGACATTACGTGTAAAGATGAGAGAGGTTTTGGACGTGTCGTTAGACCTGTCATATTTGTGCTGGTGACGTTTGTAATGAAGACGGTAGCATCACTGCGCTCTGATGGTGAATACGCGACGTAAATCCACCACAGTGCTCCCGGTTTACTCCTCTCCGTCTTCCTCTGCTGCTGATTCACACACTGCCTGGCTTGGCAACAATAAAAAGGATTTAGTTCGGTATGAAATATTAAGGGAGGTGTCTGTGAATATTTTAACATTACAGTTTGCATGTTTCCCCCCTCCCCCTCTCTCTGTTCACGGCCGGAGCGGAGGCAGACTGTGGGCCAGCTCGCCTAGGCCTGTGAGATGTGGACTTAAACAATAAAAAATGTATGGATGTCTTACATATGGTCCCTGTGGTTAGAGGAGAAAGCTAAGTGATATAATTAGACTGTGTGATTGTGCGGTGCAGTGCAGAAGCCAAGGAAAAAAGAGGGAGAAAAAAAAAGAAAGAAAGAAAGAAAGAAAGAAGAGATCCGTGACCATGACGATTAGCCTCTTTATTTTTAAATTCCCCTCCGTCCTCAATGCTCATCTGCCCATTAAATGTGATGCTCTCTCAGAGTCACCAGGAGACAACTGTGAAATGCCACAGGATAAAACGTTTTAAAACTGCACTCTTTTTTTTTTCTCCTTTCTTTTCTTTTTAACAAAGTTTCTGAACTGTTCGTGGCCATTGTCCTTGAAAACACTGAGAAAGATTTTTTTTTAAAAAAACCTGCTGTCTTGTTTTAGTGGGACGTGAAGTCTGACCAGGGGACACGTGCTGCTCTTCACTCTACAGGGTTGAGATAAATTCCCGATTATCTCTGAGAGGCAAGTGCTGTCTCCTCTGCAGTGTGTTGGTCATTTTTTAATGCGTTTTGGCAGAAACAAATCCAGAATGGAAGAGGAAAAGCTGTTAGCATGCTTTGATCAGACGGTTCTTGACTGATTGTTGGTGTGCTAGAGCAGGACTGGCCATAAGACAGTGTGTGGATATAATAACCAACTGCGTATCAGCATTATGGGAGAGCAGGCCTGCTGCAGACATGTCATCTAGCAGAGGTCAACAGAAAAAAAAAATGTGTCAGTCTCTCAAAAAAATGAACGAGAATGTATTGGGGATATATTCTCTCATAAAGTATTTCCCTCTCTCTGTTCCTCCGTCTCTCTCTCTCTCTCTCTCTTTCTGTTGCACCCTGTCTCTCTCTCTCTCTCTCCCTCTCTCTCTCTCTCTCTCTCTCTTAGAAGACTGTGCATCTTGTCTATCATTATTCTGATTTGATATGAGGATAGACTGGGGCTGTTATGTTTGCGTGACATGGCCCATCATACCACATTAAGTACGGTGTTAATAAGGACAATATGTCACTGAATGGACGTAAAGTCAATAAAGGCGGGAATGACTGTGCATGCCACGCCGCCGTGAGTTCTCTCTCTAACAGGGACTGATACGCAGCGCTGGGTTTGTCTGGGTTTAATGTTGTGACGGAGCATCTGGACAGGAGCGGGGATGGGTGGAGATTCTCTGTCAATCAGGACAGATGATCATGCATAATGGTCTTGCTGTGTGAATATATGCTGAAGTTATAAAGATAAGGTTAAGGTGTTTGTCATATTCCCTCATTTGCATTAAAGGGCCAGCACCGTTTTTACAGTAACCTGATCCTGTCTGTCAGCAAGGAACAGCCTAAAAATTCAAACATTTTCCGCTTTTTAGCATTCAGTGATTTTAACGACTCCAAAATAAATTCAATTAAAAAAATCAGTTTTAAGGCAGTTTTCCTGCCTACGAACAGGCATGAGGACAGAATGCTGGTGAGCTCTGGGTAAAAATGGCAAACTGTTAAGACACGCTTATGGTTATTATTAGTATTATTATTATTATTATTATTATCAACAGCATCAACAACAACAGTAATAATAATAATAATAATAATAATAATAATAATAATAATAAACTTTATTTGTGCAGCACCTTTCATATATGAAATGCAGTTCAAAGTGCTTTACAGTAAAGAATCACATGCACTAAGTGCTTCACAGGACAATTGACTGAACATACAGTAAAAACAGAGAGAAAATAAGATAGAACATTGAAAATAAAACCCAATGGAATAAAATAAAAAGAAAGTTAAAAAAAATAGAATACATCGAATGCATAAACCGAGTAAAATACAAGCTGTGAAAGGAAGTTCATTGGTGACGGTTTCACGGTTCATTTGTGACGGTTTCACGGTTCATTGGTGAGATTGTGGTGAACTGAACATCCCTAACGTGTTGACGTTGAGTTCTCCTGAGCCTGGCGCTCAGTGTCTTTATATTTATATGCTGTTGATTTATATGTTTCTAAGTTTTAATAGAGTCTCTAAGAGCTTTAATTTATGTTATGTGTTTACTTACAGTAAACAAATAACTTTGAAAAGGTCAACTTTAAAAGGTCAAATGCTTGTAAAATCCAACAAATTTTGAAGTTGTCTGACAGAAATACAGTATGACTGCCAACAATTAATGGAACAATCTATATCGTCTGGAAATTCATTTGCTCGGCTAATTTACTGTTTTAGTTACCATAGATAAGCTACTGCCCATAACAGTAACTGAAATATGATCATGTGTCACTCTAATGTTCTGCTTTGTTTATAATCTCTGTGAAACCACTGTGTGTTTGGCTATTTAAAAACGTAGCGATCATGTTATTTCCATGACAACCATACGGAGCGGTCTGCTGCTCTGAGGCATTGGCACGTGCGCGACTCTTGAAGTATGTTTGGTGACAGGCTCAGAGAATGGATTTTAGGACAAGGAGACATCATTCTCATCTTTTTCCTGTCTGAGTGAAGGCCGAGGGTGGATTTATGTAAGGGTATCGTGCTTCTCACACTGCCAGAGCTGCTCCTAGCCACGCCCACCTTACCCCCCCCCCCCCCCCCCCCCCCCGGGCCACGCCCACCGAGCCACGGTCAGCACCACGGTCTTTTAAGACTTGTCTGATATGTGATCAGATGTGTCTGTCAGAAGGATGCGGTGAGTTCCTCCCTCAGTGTCTCTGTGGCCTGGATGCAGCCTGTCTGCGTGGTGCTGCATAAACATTGGGTGGTGTTTGACAGAGCTGATGGGCGCTCCTGATTTAACGTGCAAATGAAGGCCGAGGGAGGAGACGGGGCTGTGAAAGCCAGCGATCCTGACAGGTCCCGTTTGTCATACCTGTCTCACATTCCACCCAACAGACACACGCCGCTCTGATACCAGACATTTAAAGGCATGGTCATACCTGTCTCACATTCCACCCAACAGACACACGCCGCTCTGATAACAGACATTTAAATGCACCGTCATACCTGTCTCACATTCCACCCAACAGACACACGCCGCTCTGATACCAGACATTTAAATGCACCGTCATACCTGTCTCACATTCCACCCAACAGACACACGCCGCTCTGATACCAGACATTTAAAGGCATGGTCATACCTGTCTCACATTCCACCCAACAGACACACGCCGCTCTGATACCAGACATTTAAAGGCATGGTCATACCTGTCTCACATTCCACCCAACAGACACACGCCGCTCTGATACCAGACATTTAAATGCACCGTCATACCTGTCTCACATTCCACCCAACAGACACACGCCGCTCTGATACCAGACATTTAAAGGCATGGTCATACCTGTCTCACATTCCACCCAACAGACACACGCCGCTGTGTTAACAGACATTTAAATGCACCGTCATACCTGTCTCACATTCCACCCAACAGACACACGCCGCTCTGATACCAGACATTTAAATGCACCGTCATACCTGCCTCACATTCCACCCAACAGACACACGCCGCTCTGATACCAGACATTTAAAGGCATGGTCATACCTGTCTCACATTCCACCCAACAGACACACGCCGCTGTGTTAACAGACATTTAAATGCACCGTCATACCTGTCTCACATTCCACCCAACAGACACGCGCCGCTCTGATACCAGACATTTAAATGCACCGTCATACCTGTCTCACATTCCACCCAACAGACACACGCCGCTCTGATACCAGACATTTAAATGCACCGTCATACCTGCCTCACATTCCACCCAACAGACACACGCCGCTCTTATACCAGACATTTCAATGCACCGTCATACCTGTCTCACATTCCACCCAACAGACACACGCCGCTCTGATACCAGACATTTAAATGCACCGTCATACCTGCCTCACATTCCACCCAACAGACACACGCCGCTCTGATACCAGACATTTAAAGGCATGGTCATACCTGTCTCACATTCCACCCAACAGACACACGCCGCTCTGATACCAGACATTTAAAGGCATGGCCATACCTGCCTCACATTCCACCCAACAGACACACGCCGCTCTGATACCAGACATTTAAAGGCACCGTCATACCTGTCTCACATTCCACCCAACAGACACACGCCGCTCTGATACCAGACATTTAAAGGCATGGTCATACCTGTCTCACATTCCACCCAACAGACACACGCCGCTCTGATACCAGACATTTAAATGCACCGTCATACCTGTCTCACATTCCACCCAACAGACACATGCCGCTCTGATACCAGACATTTAAAGGCATGGTCATACCTGTCTCACATTCCACCCAACAGACACACGCCGCTCTGATACCAGACATTTAAAGGCATGGTCATACCTGTCTCACATTCCACCCAACAGACACACGCCGCTCTGATACCAGACATTTAAATGCACCGTCATACCTGCCTCACATTCCACCCAACAGACACACGCCGCTCTGATACCAGACATTTAAAGGCATGGTCATACCTGCCTCACATTCCACCCAACAGACACACGCCGCTCTGATACCAGACATTTAAAGGCACCGTCATACCTGCCTCACATTCCACCCAACAGACACACGCCGCTCTGATACCAGACATTTAAATGCACCGTCATACCTGTCTCACATTCCACCCAACAGACACACGCCGCTCTGATACCAGACATTTAAAGGCATGGTCATACCTGTCTCACATTCCACCCAACAGACACACGCCGCTCTGATACCAGACATTTAAAGGCACCGTCATACCTGTCTCACATTCCACCCAACAGACACACGCCGCTCTGATACCAGACATTTCAATGCACCGTCATACCTGTCTCACATTCCACCCAACAGACACACGCCGCTCTGATACCAGACATTTAAAGGCATGGTCATACCTGTCTCACATTCCACCCAACAGACACACGCCGCTCTGATACCAGACATTTCAATGCACCGTCATACCTGTCTCACATTCCACCCAACAGACACACGCCGCTCTGATAACAGACATTTAAATGCACCGTCATACCTGTCTCACATTCCACCCAACAGACACACGCCGCTCTGATACCAGACATTTCAATGCACCGTCATACCTGTCTCACATTCCACCCAACAGACACACGCCGCTCTGATACCAGACATTTAAAGGCATGGTCATACCTGCCTCACATTCCACCCAACAGACACACGCCGCTCTGATACCAGACATTTAAATGCACCGTCATACCTGTCTCACATTCCACCCAACAGACACACGCCGCTCTGATACCAGACATTTAAATGCACCGTCATACCTGTCTCACATTCCACCCAACAGACACACGCCGCTCTGATACCAGACATTTAAATGCACCGTCATACCTAACATCACATTCCACCCAACAGACACACGCCGCTCTGTTAACAGACATTTAAATGCACCGTCATACCTGTCTCACATTCCACCCAACAGACACACGCCGCTCTGATACCAGACATTTAAAGGCATGGTCATACCTGTCTCACATTCCACCCAACAGACACACGCCGCTCTGATACCAGACATTTAAAGGCATGGTCATACCTGCCTCACATTCCACCCAACAGACACACGCCGCTCTGATACCAGACATTTAAAAGCACCGTCATACCTGCCTCACATTCCACCCAACGGACACACGCCGCTCTGTTAACAGACATTTAAATGCACCGTCATACCTGTCTCACATTCCACCCAACTGACACACGCCGCTCTGATACCAGACATTTAAAGGCATGGTCATACCTGTCTCACATTCCACCCAACAGACACACGCCGCTCTGATACCAGACATTTAAAGGCATGGTCATACCAGTGAATCAGACCAACGGTGAACGAATGAAAAGTTACTGCAAGAGTTCTACATTTTTATGGTTTTTGCTTCGTTTTTTTTCTCCACCTCCATCTACCAGTCCATTTCTTTCTGTACTGAACCCGCAGGAATGTGTTGTTGTTGTTGTTGTTGTTGTTGTTGTTGTTGTTGTTGTGAAAGTTTACATAAAGTTCCTCTTAAAGTTTTACTTCTCAGATCATGACTCATAATAGCAATGATGCCACAAATATATAGGCTAAGAGAGAGAGAGAGAGAGAGAGAGAGAGAGAGAGAGAGAGAGCCGTGGGGGGGGGGGGGCAAAGGTCAGGTAGAACATGGCTCCACCGTTTCATGTGGGGAAAATCAGCGACAATAAGACATGATTGAAGATGATAAGCCAATTATCTGCAGCACAACAGTTCACAAGGCGGATCTAAGGCTGACCAATGAGAAGGAGAGATAGAACCTACTGGACACCACTGGACACAGTGACTGATCATTACAGCAAACTCAGTAAAGACTCGAGTTCTCTAACACACAGTCTATGGGACAATGTCTGCCGCTGCCACTCTGTAAAGTCCAGAGCAGTGTGACATAACCATATTAACACTAGGTAATGCCATCACACAGGAGCCTGGTTAAACATACAAGCCCCTCTCAGGTTTGGCCTTGTCATTTGGCCTAACTGAGGGGTCATAGCACTGAGACAACATTGCCAGTATGTGTGTCGTCTGCCGTCTCTAATTCAACACAGTCTCTGATCAGGTCTGATTTTCTCCCCCTCAGCACTTCCGCTGCTCTTTCATAGGAGAGCTTTAGTTTCACTTACACAGGAGAGCAAACAGCAGGATGGGTGTTCTTATCCCAGTTGCCCCAGTCCTCTTGACTGCCCTGAGCTATTAGACGACATCATTCAGGTGTTCTTCTCCATCAGCTCTGGGCTCTACCTGACCATCCCGTGTGTACCTGACCAATATTAATTCTGTCTGTTGACCTGTCCAGTATTAATCCTGTCTGTTGACCCGTCCAGTATTAATCCTGTCTGTTGACCTGTCCAGTATTAATCCTGTCTGTTGACCTGACCAGTATTAATCCTGTCTGTTGACTTGACCAGTATTAATTCTGTCTGTTGACCTGACCATAAATTCGTAATCACTCAGAGCTCATGTTTGGTGAGTCAGCAGTGCATGGTGGAGATTCAAAGTGAAATCACCAGAAAGAAAAACACAGTGAATTCACCAGTGTTTCACTAACTGTAGAGTTGTTTACACGGTTGGTCAGCAGTTCAGAGTTGATGGTGAATTTGCGATGCAGTATAAATGCTAACAGAGAGGAGGGGGTTGAGATTTCTTCAGTTTCATCTCCGGGCTCCTCTCAGCGAAGCTGCTCCACTTGGCAGAATGAGCAGAGTGAAAACCACTGCCAGGCCAGCCACACACCTGGGCACACCTGGCACAGATGGTCACCGAGGTGACGCAGGGGTCAGGGTCAGATCCTCCACATGAGTGGCCGACTGTTTCAGTTTCTGCACACAACGTTGGAATCTGGAGAACAGTTTTTCGTTTAGCATATGTCTAAATGGTTAGTCGTCATTTTTCTGCTTACTTGTGGTCGTCATGAATGTGCTAACATTTACAGCCGTGTATATTAGAGAGTGCTGGATTGAGACTGAGTGAAAGACTCTGAGGTTGTGTGAGACAGTTTGAGGTTGAGTTTAAATAGAAGAGTTTGAGAGAGAGAGAGAGGCCTTGACAGTCTCAGTTATGTTGTTACTGAGTTGCCAGACACTGTCTACTTGGTATAATGAATAAACAGAAATTCTGATTGCACTGAGTAAGTTTGCCATATATATTTACTCAGTTAGATAAATCATAACCTAGTGTAAGTCACAGTGTCTTTTAGCAGAGGGGAAGGACAGCGCCACCTGGAGGCC
Source organism: Chanos chanos (assembly GCF_902362185.1). Lineage (NCBI taxonomy): Eukaryota > Metazoa > Chordata > Actinopteri > Gonorynchiformes > Chanidae > Chanos > Chanos chanos. The sequence continues at coordinate 867,052 of NC_044510.1, forward strand.
AAGCACAGAACCTGGTTAGTTTAGTTGTTGTCGGCATGAGTAGATGACTGCGTTTGCACCCCTTCCTTTTAGACAAACAGAAACATCAGGAGCCAAAACATGGACTTTCTGTACGGTCTGGCCGAGTCTGTGGCATAAAAAAACTCATGATTAACGATGACGCCATCCTGTCACAGGTCCATCAGTGCCCCTGTGCAAAGGCCAGAGAATCCAGTCAGAGTTGGCTGTCTGCTAAGGCAGACGTACATGCCGGGGAGAGGGTGGGGGTGGGGGTCGGGGTTGGGGGGGGCGTCTGGGAGCTCAGAGCAGGTTTCCTCTGATGGGAGCAGACGCTGGTGATAACATCTGCTCCTATCAGCAGCTGCATGGTTGAGTGAAGCTCACTGCTCACACCTATCCATCTCCATTCTACAGAGATTATGGATCACCCACAAAACCATCACGTAAACCTGTCTGTGTGATTGGGTCTAGTCAGCTGTTATTGTGGTTATCCATCCCACTCAGTAGGCGTGTTTATGGTGTGCAGGGCTGTCCAACATGTCCCCAGACAACATACGCAGTATAGGGAATGAGAGGAAAGTGGGTTTATTCTCTCGACGCAAAGGCTTTTTCTGTCATTAGCTCTGACATGTTTAGCAACCGTTTGTCAAAGCTTTTGAGTTGGCAGAGTGTTCAGTTTAGGGCTGTACCCGACTCAGAATTTTGTTGAATCAGATTTGGCTGTTCAATATGAAGATTCAACTATTCAGTCCTTTTTCTTTCATTATAGACCATCTGACAATCAGAAAATCCATTGGGATGAGTTTCACTGATGATTGTGACCCCATTAACATAGTCAAGCCCAACAGCATCATGGGAGCAAATTTTTCAGCATTTAAAAATCAATAAAAGACAGCTGCATATGATGCAAGATTTGAATTGCGGACATATAATGTTGGGCTACCATATGGATTTGTTGGAATAATGAGACAGGCAGCACACATGTATTTCTGTTTAAATCAAGCTCTTATAGCCTATTTTTTTATTTCACTTTAAACATTAAAAACAATGTGCGGCCTAAATGGGTAAACAAATGACACCGTTTAAAATAAATTCACAGCATCACCCACAATGAAATAATAACTTCTCGTCTTCAACAGGATAGGCTTATTAGGCTACTGTATTTCTCTTTCAACATGATAAATAAATCTTAAGCTTAAAAAAGTAAATAAACAAATGAAACGCTTGCGATTTAAGATTTTAAATCTTACCTGTTTGATTTGAACTTACCTGTTTGATTTGAAATCTTACCTGTTTGATTTGAACTTACCTGTTTCAAGTGGTTTACCGTGTTCGATGTTGTTGAACGATCAGCGAATTCTTGCATACAGAGTTTGCATTTAACCTTGTTAGGGTCATCTATCAAAAGTTCGTTATACTTTAGACTTCTTCTGAGACATGGTTATAGCCAGCCTAGTTTACCAACCACTCCACCTCAGGTTTCAGCTTCTCTCATCAGTTAACCACCAGCGCATGTTGTCTCGTGGATTTATTTTTTTAGCCAGCTAGCCCTGCTAGAATATAAAAATACATTTATGATTCCCCTTATTTATAATTCCTTATTTAACTGTTATCCCTGTGTACTTCTGTAAGCTTCTGTCTGTTTTATCCTGTTACTGTAATGCACACTGACTGACTAAAATTTAAAAAAAACAAAAACAAACCCACTGCTCCACTTGAGAAATCTCAGTCGACTGATGGGTCTCTGACTGATGATTCGGCTCGTCGACTTTCAGGGAGCAGCCCTAGTCCAGTTATGAACGCTAAGATGGAAGTAATCAATGACTAATCTCGGCATTATATAGGAATGCACCTGAATGATGAAAGCGATGAAGGCTGGGGAGAAGGCTTGTGTCTATGGATGAATCAAAAGCAAAATGTCTGGACTTAGCAGTTACACTTATCTGGTTTGAAGGAAACTTTTCCTCTTTGGCTTTGATTCAGGACAGCGTTGAGTCGTAACGTGCCGGTGATGACCAGCTGCTCCTCCAAAAGCAGTTGTATCTGTCGCAGCGATGGGCCGTCTGCCGGAAACGCGCTGCATCTGTTAACGCCGAACTTCACGCGCCTCTGAGGCATTCTACTTCCTTTTTAAAGACGCCAAAACAGCATCGCCGAGAACCCAAATGGAGTATTTACCGATACTAATGATTCTAATGATCTTTAAATGAACCGCGATGAGACTTTAAAAAACAGCTGGCGTCGAGCACTGTAAAGAGAGGGGACTTTAATCTGCGATGAGAAATTTGAGCTGGATCTCTATGGAGAATAGTCGCCCAAAAAATCTCTCTGTCCCCCGGTTCTGTGATAAATGTGGCAATATTGCAGGGTAAGGACTTGGAATATTTTCAAGGTTATTCCAACAGCCCGCTGGTTTCGCTCTCTCTCTCTCTCCTGACCTTTTAGTCAGAATGTTAGGATGAGAATGAAAACAATTTATTGTCACTCTGTTCTCTTTTCTAAGACTCTGCCGGCTGAGCTAGTTCATTCTCCAAGACCATATTTCTTGGACTAACAGATTTAACTTTCTTTAAAGTTTCTCTTCAAATACTGTCTACAACTGCTATTAAATCCTAATTAAATAACCTTTTCTCAGATTCACAGATGTAACCTGAATCTCAGTCTATCATATCTAATCCTTGTAATCTCACTTATTCAAACTGCTTAATTTCTCACATATTTGGTAAGTAGTATTATCACGCCCTGGACTCTGGTGACAGCTGATCCTTTCACAAACACAGACAAATCACAGCGACTGGCTCATGTCCTATAGGTTCTCTCTGTCTCCCTCTTTCTCTCTCACCCCTCTCTTTCTTTCTCTCTCTGTCTCCCTCTTTCTCTCTCACCCCTCTCTTTCTTTCTCTCTCTGTCTCCCTCTTTCTCTCTCACTCTGTCTCCCTCTTTCTCTCTCACTCTCTCTCTCTCTCTCTCTCTCTCTCACTCTCTCTGTCTCCCTTTCTCTCTCTCTCACTCTCTCTCTCTCTCACTCTCTCTGTCTCCCTTTCTCTCTCTCTCACTCTCTCTCTCTCTCTCTCTCTCACTCTCTCTGTCTCCCTTTCTCTCTCTCTCACTCTCTCTCTCTCTCTCTCACTCTCTCTGTCTCCCTTTCTCTCTCTCTCACTCTCTCTCTCTCTGTCTCTCTGTCTCCCCTCTCTCTCTCTCTCTGTCTCTCTCTCTGTCTCCCCTCTCTCTCTCTCTCTCTCTCTCTCTCTCTGTCTCCCTCTTTCTCTCTCTCTCACTCTCTCTCTCACTCTCTCTGTCTCCCCTCTCTCTCTCTCTCTCTCTCTCTCACTCTCTCTCTCTCTCTCTCTCTCTCTCTGCCCCCCCCCTCTCTCTCTCTCTGCCCCCCCCCCCTCTCTCTCTCTCTGTCTCCCTCTTTCTCTCTCACTCTCTTTCTCTCGCTCTCTCTCTCTCTCTCTCTCTCTCTGTCTCCCCCCCCCTCTCTCTCTCTCTGTCTTTCTCTCTCTGTGTCCCTCTCTCTCTCTCTCTGTCTCTCTCTCTCTCTGTCCCTCTCTCTCTCTCTCTCTCTCTCTGTGTGTCCCTCTCTCTCTCTCACTCTCTCTCTCTCTCTCCTCTCAGCTCACTTTATTTTTGCCCTGTATGTGGGCCTTGTTTCAGTGGGGCTGCCCTGGCTGTTTGAATAGAGCAGTGTGATTAGTGGTGAGCAGACATGTCAGGTATGTCAGTCCCTTTATATCAGCAGCCTTCCCCGCTAAGAGGCACGGCAGCCCGGCCGGTTCCAGTTTGATGTAGTGTGTGACTGAATCATTTCCTTCCCTCTTCTCTCTGTGGATACACACGGTAAAGCCCGCTGCTCTCGCTGGGCTCGGGGAGAAATTTCACCCTCTTTTTTTATTTCCATTACGCCTCAGTCTGGCTTTACTGGTAAGCCTAGTTTAAAAAAATAAAAATAAAAAAAAGCTGTTTTGCCTTTAATGAAGGATTTGGGCCATGGCAGAGAAGTGGTTAATGCCGTTTTTTAAAACCCATATTGATTTAGAAACACGAGTATTTACCCCCTCCATCTATAATGCAGGAATCTTTCTGGTCTGAGCAGGGTGTACATGCAGCACCATCGATCCAATTTTCAGCAGGTTTCCACACTCCGCGGGGGGTCAGAGCGGCCACTGAAGGCACTGGGGGCTGATGGGAGCTATAGCAGAAACAGTGTGATGGCGAGAACAGAATCAGTAGAGTCTCGCGGACGTGTACGGTATTCCAGGAAGTCATTAACATGAAAAAAGAGAGACATTCCTTTTGAACGCGTCATGTGAATACGTGATGGATGCAAATAAACGACAGAGCAGATGTTTTGAAATAGTCCCGATTCTCACACCGTCTCAGGCTGAGGTGAGATCAGACGTGTGCTAATGAATATTAATGAATAAAGACTCACTGAAGAAAAATAAAAAGAATAAAGACCATGTCATGTTTGTAATGTATGCAGTAATTTAAGTGGCTGTGTGAAGGTTTTGTGCGGAGAGTGGGTGTCTACAGCGCCACTCATTAAACCACTGTATTAAACACTCTGCTTGTTTTCTTTCCTATTTCCCAGTCAGATAGTTCCTCTTTCCCATAAAACAGGCTGATCAGAAACCGAACATACCAGTAAAGGCTGGAGGACAAAGAAGCCAAGATTAAGGATTCAGAGACTAGACCAGTTACTCCAACACTGATTCAGTTCCTGAAACCACATGTCATACGACAGACACATCAGAATAAAGGTCTTCCCACATCAGAATAAACAGAAGTAATAAATATATGAAGTCATAAAGGTCTTCCCACATCAGAATAAACAGTGAAAAAAGTGTTCTCCATAAGCTCTGCAGTGTATACCAAAGCACAGTGTAAAACTGCTGGCAGGCCTGGACTGGAAAGTGCTTGTGTGTGTGTGTGTGTGTGTGTGTGTGTGCCATAGCACTTTCTTTGTGGGTGTGTGTTATTAATGTTGGCACTGCTGTCCTTGAAAACCCATTGGGAGTGTGGCACTGCATGTGCCCACGTAGGAAATGCTTTGTTTAACGTGTAAATGCCAGGTTTGGAGGTCTAATTGTTTTACAGGTGTGAATTTGGACTGTTTTCAGATGGCTGTGCTTGCCATATCCCCCTGAGTGATTGCTGACTGAATTCCACAGCATTTAAACGAAACAGAGGAATTTGGTGCACGGCTGAAATGTGTATAGAGCAGTGTGTGGTTGTGGGTTTTCCATATACTGTTTATATATCACACACCTGCCCTGATTCTGATGTGTGGTATCGTTCAAGCAGGAGCCATAGCAGATTTATCTTTCTTTAATGTTATATTTGCATTTAAAATTTGGTGTAAATGAATACAATGAGTCACAATGGTGGTGTGCACTTCACAGTAGTCCTCACAGTAGACCTCTGCAAGATTCCACCACCTTAAATCCTGTAAAGTCTCAATTCAACACACGTCATTTAACAGCAGTTAACACAGAGGTTTACAGCAGGAGAAGACAATCATCACTTTGCCTTCATGCTCTTCTACAAGCTCTTGGACCTTTCTGATTAACTAATAAATGAGATTTTCAAGTATGACTATATATATAAGGTAAGAGAACAAACTTTATTCTTTTTTTCCTTTTTAATTCATTTAAATAAAACTTTAAATTTTGAAGATGTAGGTGATTAAGATTGGAAAGATTAAGTTGAAGTGTTACACCCAAACTCACAGGCAAATGTTTCAATTACACAGGAAAATGATTTAATGAAGTGATTTTATTTAACATCAGTGAATGAGCAGCTAAAGGGATGCCTCTCTATAAACTAAATATTATATGTGTCAGATGAATGAATATTGGGCAAAAAACAGATCTTTGTGCTTTTTAATAATGAGTTATTTCAAACATCCTAATATATGTGACTTTATCTAACTGTGACGCACTTGTCACCATCAATTAATTACCCAGTTATTACCATCAGATGTTTGGCATGGCCAGTGAATGCAGATAAGTGGACTATGGCTCTCCTTCATCTTCATGTGACCTCCCCACAACACCCTAACCCTAACTTAACCCTGACTTAACCCTAACCCTAACTTAACCCTGACTTAACCCTAACCCTAACCCTAACTTAACCCTGACTTAACCCTAACCCTAACTTAACCCTAACACTAACCCTAACCCTAACTTAACCCTAACTTAACCCTGACTTAACCCTAACACTAATTCTAACCCTAACTTAACCCTGACTTAACCCTAACCCTAACTTAACCCTAACACTAACCCTAACCCTAACTTAACCCTATTTTAACCCTGACTTAACCCTAACTCTAACTTAACCCTAACACTAATTCTAACCCTAACTTAACCCTGACTTAACCCTAACCCTAACTTAACCCTAACACTAACCCTAACCCTAACTTAACCCTGACTTAGCCCTAACCCTAACTTAACCCTGACTTAACCCTAACCCTAACTTAACCCTAACACTAACCCTAACCCTAACTTAACCCTAACTTAACCCTGACTTAACCCTAACTCTAACTTAACCCTAACACTAATTCTAACCCTAACTTAACCCTGACTTAACCCTAACCCTAACTTAACCCTAACACTAACCCTAACCCTAACTTAACCCTGACTTAACCCTGACTTAACCCTAACCCTAACTTAACCCTAACACTAACCCTAACCCTAACTTAACCCTGACTTAACCTTAACCCTAACTTAACTCTGACTTAACCCTGACGGCGGTGGAGCTTTAGAGGGCGGACGGTGGAATTTGGAAATCAAAACCAATAATCAAGACGACAAAACGAAAAATGAACAAATCATAAAAAAAACCCATCAAATTATAAAACAAAATAATTAACCAGAAAGAAGAATGTGTGTCCATGTTATGTAAGGATTCCTTGACCGTGGTTGGGTGCATGATGTGTCAGTCTTAATGAAGAACTTATCTATACTGTTTGTCTTGGGGCCAAAAGCCTGTAACATAGAGAACTGACACACAGACTTTATCTATCCAACCGTGGCTGAGCAGAGCGACACACGGGTAGATACTGTCACTGCGTCAATGTTCTCGTCACTGCATTCTAAAATGTCAGCATCAAACAATGGTGCTAAACATGAACTAACAGCTCTTATCGAGATGGAATATAGACGTGTCATTTGACCGTACGTTTGATCCACGTCTCTGTGTCATTGTGAGTTTTACTGAAGTAAAAGTAGTCTAAATATAGAAGTAATTTTGGATATAAAACCTACATGGTGGTTGAAAGATGATGAACAGTGCAACTGTTTGTCTTGTTCTTGTTTGTTTGTTTGTTTGTTTTTTGCCATTGTGCTGTAAAGATTAGAACACCATACATAAACACCATAGAATGTGAAGATGTTTGTCTTTCTTCACTCACTTAATCAGTCGCTGAAGGCAATTTTCTGTAAACACACAAATGCTTAGCATGCTAACATCCTTTTCCGTTCAAGTTCATTATTATTGAATAATTAAAATGTGGTAAATGAATATATTATTGATCAGTGCTGTGAGGTGGAGAGATGATTATCAGTTACATGAGAGTGCATTGACACTAGGGAAGGGGCTTTAGCACTGATGGTAAATAATGACAAAGGCTAGATTATTAACGCGAGTGGCTAGTTATAAATTTCCGCTTTCTTGACTGTGGTTAAACTGAGAAAACGAAGCTTTTTGAATATTAAATTACCATTTAATGCCTTCGTATTATATTTTACCATCTCTTAGAATGTCTTTGCTAACATAGCTAGCATGGTTTCATCCAGACGGACACACTGTGTATTCAGTCAGCACTGAGGAACCAGTGCCATTTCATATGGACCAGCCCCGTCTGCTTTTACGCTATACTGCGATCCGGCTTCTTGTGTTCTTTTCTGATATCTGTTATATGTTGTTGATTTGTTGGTATGTTTACCGTTAGAGGGCTGACAGAAGTCTGGGAGCGGTGACAGTGTTAGCAACGTCACGGCGGGTGAGACAGAGGGCTCTCGCCGGCCTGGCAGCGGCCGTGCACCTGCTCTCTCTCCCTCTGCGTGGACAGGGCTCGTATCCCAGTCCACGTTTCCCCGGATCAGCCCGCGTCAGCCAAGCGCAGCGTAATGGAGCTAATGTCCCTAACGCGTGCAGACAGCTACAGACGGGGCTCGGCACGCCGCGGGCCGCCGCTTCCTTATTCAAAACTTTATGACGGCTGGGAGGGTCTGTCTCTTCGCCACGGCGCCTCAATAATGTGCGGCGGGATGGTGCACTTGTTTTAACCCAGGTTCTGGCTGCATTATTCACGATCAGCAGGGTCAGGATTAGCTTTTAGTGGTCCCACGCCACAGCCTGAGCACTCATAAGATCATCACACAGCCCTCACACGCCCGCACCGCGCTCCGCACCTTCTACAGCACTAATGCATTTGGGTGAAGCCAGGCCTGTGTGTGTGTGTGTGTGTGTGTGTGTGTGTGTGTGTGTGCGCACTGAGGGAGAGAGCGTGTTTGCATCTTTTTGTTTATATCTTTTTGCAGAGCAGTGCAGTGTATTTCTGTGAAGGCACACGCACGTGTGTGTGTGTGTGTGTGTGTGTGGGTGTGTGTGTGTGTGTGTGTGTGTGCGCGCGTGTGTTGTGGGAGAGAGTGTGTTTATATAAGTCCTTTCCCATTAGTCACTGCTTTGCTCCTCTTTTGGGAGGAGCTGGGAGTTGAGGATGCTGAAGGTCTCCTTCTCTTTCTGTTTCTCCTGGTTATAGTGAGTCTCACTGTATGGGCCTGCTCCTCCAGGGATTGCTCCTCCGCAAAATAAAGTTCGTTTTCTGATAGAATTAGGCTGGTGTTTTAATCAGTTTATTAAGACTATGGTACATCTTTCTTTCTCTGCCTCTTGAGCATATTCACACACACACGAACACAGCGAGAGAGAGAGAGACTTATCCCATAAACCATTACTTTGCAAGCGTGCTCCTCTAAAAAAAGAAAGCTTGATTATGACAGCTGTGGTTAATTTGCCTGAGGGTCGTTATTTGAGTAATAGCCAGATGAAATTACGATGCTTTTTTTCTCACACAATGAAATAATTAGACAGTCTAAGGAGAGCTAAATCACATTCTGCAGAAAGTGAACAGCTTACGAGAACAGCGAGAAAAGATTTTGAGTTCAGCTAGCCCCATCGTTACTTTCTTACCACCTGCACTAAAAAGGAACAGTGGGAACAGTCATCCCTGTTACAGGCCACAGCATGAGAACAGTCAACACTGTTAAAGACTATGTACAGACCACAAGGTTCACTCTGTATGTATGTCGTCTGTATGTAATCTGTAACAGTTTGGTGGGACGGTAGCGACTCTGTGTTCCTCCCCCCTCCCTTCCTCTCTGACATCAAGTGAAAAAGTGACAGTGGTGGTTTCCTCCAGCGGCCTGCTGTAATGCTCTCATAGCGATCAGTCATGACTTATTCACAAGCGTGTCCATTATGGAGAGTGATCTGATGGAGGCTGACTGTGCTCACTCTTGGCCTCTCCGTGAACTTTCCCTTTTACAGTCGGGGGTGGGGGCGGGATGCAGTGAACGCTCTCCTCCCAAATCCCAAAATACACTCCAGCCCACGCAAATGTATAGTGTTAAAAGAAAGAGGATGTGCAGGTCAAAAACAAGGCCTGAAAACACTGTTATATGGAAATGAATGTAGCGCACTATGGTACAGGCATGAATTGTCTTCTTTTATTGTGGGTGCAGTGAGTTCTTCTGCAATTCAAACACCAACACACTCATGGAGTTTCCAGACAAACAACAACTTTATTTATAGTTTCACAGCAGAAGGATGTCAGAGAGCTGCAGACGCTGATATGTCCTGGGATTCCTTATGGGAACATGTCTTATTAGGGACAGGCGTTTTCAAACGATATCTTAGATTGACTGATCATGAGGTTTAATCAGTTGACTTAGTTAATCTCAGGGAACAGAACAGTTAGGTAAGCAGCGTCTGTTTTTTGAACATCCTGAGAAAACATTAAAAAAAAAAAATTACAGTATATTTATAATTAAATAACTTTACCATCAGTTAATGCAAGTAGCTACAACTTCCGTTTGAGCAGCTTACAGTTTACACAGAAGATGTAGTTAATCAGTTAGATGTCCGTAAACACCACTGTTACAGTTCAATGGCGTTGCCATGGTGCTGATTAAGGCCCCTCCCCCTCCACGCCCAGCCAGCGCGCGCATGAATAAAACCACAGTAAAAAATGACTGTGCTTTATAAATTTATACAAAAAACCCCCTCAAATTCAGCGCTGTTTCAAGTACTAGATTTCATCAATAATTCATGCCCATCCCTAATTCGTAGAGAAAAAAGCTTCTATTATGAACCACGTTATTAAACATCGCGCTGTGAGAAGACACACCCTTTATCTTCACTTTAATTCCTCACACATGGGTTCTGTCTCACTCCAGTTCTCTGTCTGAACTCTCTCATACTGCTGCGCCCTGCACTCCTCAGGAATCGCTCTCTCTCTGAGTGAGTTAGGCTCAAGCAGGATGAATCAGGGCCACTAATGCACCAGACTCACCCATATATTTTAAAGTGCAGTGAGTGGTTTGTGCGACCGGTCATTTGTCCGCACACTGCGGAGAATTATGTCTGTGGAGTGGAGTGTCTCCTGGGACGGAGAATTCAAAGAGCCAAACTTTACCCAAAAAGCTGTTCCACAGCACTGCAAAAAGTGGTGAGGGACAGGGAGAAGTCACACTCCTGCTAAAAGTCAGGGTCATCTCTGAGCAAAGAGCCAGTGCTTTAGATCAGACGAACAGAGAGAGAGATTCAGGGTCAGACAGGAGTTGCTGGATAATGCAGTGCAGGAGTGAGTCTAGAAAACTGTCTTAATGAAGCACATCCTTGATGCTGGAGTGATCCATTCTTATGACAGATGTAAAGGCAGCCGTGCCAGGTTTACAGTAAGAGGGAAAAATGCTGCCTGTTTTCAGTAGAGGCTGAAGTCCTTGTAGGTTTGTAATTATAATTAATGCTTTTGGGACAGGTCCCTTTGTTTTACTTCAGACCATAGAGAGACATCCTCCATTTGAATACTCCCCATCCTCAAGCTGCTGCAGTCTTTTAAACCCAGCCCAGTGCCTGTGAGACATGCCGTCAGAGTGGAGGTCTCCCACTGCTCTCTGTTCACAGACCCCGGCTCTCTGACCGGCCAGCAGATTGGTTTTCCTACAGCGCAGTGATACAGCTCTTCATTGTTGCCTAAGAGGTCCTGTAAATTAAGTGTGGTATTTTGAGACGATTTTCTTTTCTTTCCAGAGGCTGTTCAGGGTGGTTGATGGACTAGGCCTGTGATTATGCTGGTTAACCCAGGAAATACATACACAGATCAATACATATATATATTAGGGTTTTGGCCGCATCTGGCAATAAACGAACCAACAAATAAACAAAAATACTGTTCTGTCACTCCTCAATTTTCATTCTTCCTTTCATCACTCCATTTTATCTCTCCAGTTGTGCTGTCTCTCAGGCAGCACTGAACTCTGGGTAGTGCTTCTCTGGCTGTGCCAAACCCATTCTGGCAGTCCACCCATTCACCCCCCCCCCCCCCCCCACACACACACACACCACACCCCCTCCCCTCACACTACTCCTCCCCCTGTCTGAGAGACAACTGGCCAGCATCAATGCCAACCTGAATTATACACACACACAACACGCACACACACACACATACACACACACACACACACACACGTACATGCAGCCATATCCAAATACAGAAACAGGCCCATGTGAAATGATGTATGGTTGCAGCTGAAAACTGAGAACACATCTTTTTCATCTGAGACTTTTCTCTGTTCACCTCACATCTTTTTCATCTGAGACTTTTCTCTGTTCACCCCACATCTTTTTCATCTGAGACTTTTCTCTGTTCACCCCACATCTTTTTCATCTGAGACTTTTCTCTGTTCACCCCACATCTTTTTCATCTGAGACTTTTCTCTGTTCACCTCACATCTTTTTCATCTGAGACTTTTCTCTGTTCACCCTGCATCTTTTTCATCTGAGACTTTTCTCTGTTCACCCCACATCTTTTCCATCTGAGACTTTTCTCTGTTCACCCCACATCTTTTCCATCTGAGACTTTTCTCTGTTCACCCCGCATCTTTTTCATCTGAGACTTTTCTCTGTTCACCCCACATCTTTTCCATCTGAAACTTTTCTCTGTTCACCTCACATCTTTTCCATCTGAGACTTTTCTCTGTTCACCCCACACCGTCTCCATCCTCCTCATTTCATCTCATGGTCTTAACAGCAGTGCGTCTTCTGTTTGGTGCTCATTTTTGATTAGTTCTACAGACATAAAAACAGTTTGTACAGGGAGGGAATGGTGTTAGCTCATTTGTTTGGTGTAATGCTTCGAATTTCACATTGTTTTGTTGTGTTTGTTTTTTTCTTTGGTTTTGTTTTTGTCAGTATTTCTCTCTGAGATAAGTTTACTTGCACACCCTGTCAGCCTACTCACAAGCTAAGACTGAAACATATCATACATGTATATCATATAGAACATATATACCATAAGTACTGACTCTGTCTGGAAGGGAAATGATGGCTTTTCATTGCCATTCAGAGCATTATCACTGAAGAGAAAATGTCGGTAGTTTGTGTAATTGTATATTTTTAACCAGAAAAATGATAAGACTTGTGTATTATTCCACTTCTCCGTTTGGTAATGAAAGACATAATGAAACTGTACAGAGGCAGAGAATAAGAGAATAAATGACCCCTCCATCTCACTAGACTCAGTCAGACCACAGAGAAAAGCCTTTTAGAGGTGAAATGTTTCCTTCACACAAACATCATGATGACTCCTGTAATCCCTGAAATCCTTCTGTTCTTTTTTTTTTTTTTTTTTTTTGGGAACACTGGCTATGTGCACAGAGGGGTGTGTCATCTTCTCTTAAGCCCTGTCCACAGTGTGACACACTGACTGCCTATTGCCTTTCAGGTGTAATTCTCAAGGTCATTTTTATAGGAAGTTTCCATGTTTCCATGTAGTTACAGACCATTATTATCATACACCTCCAGCATTCTGCCTTCAGACAATGCCAAGACTGCTACACAATAACAGAGGGAAGAAATACAGTTCAATACATGATAGTCATTGGCAGTTTTCCCCAGAGAGTTATTTTATAAACACAGTTAACGTAGCTTTTTGTTTGTGCTAAGTGCTAGCACAGTATTTAGAGAAGACACAAAATTCTTGTTTAACCCGGTGAGGCATCCGTTTTATTTGCCACTATATGGCAGTGAAGTTTATGTCACTGCTAATGAGGATGCTAACCTATTAGAGTTAATGTTAATGTTCCCTGTGCTGTAAGTTCAGCCGCAGAAAAACATGACACACAGTTGCTGATAGCAGTAGAACATTGCCTCTCTCTGTGTTAAATGGTATGTGCATGTTGTATCATTTATTTTAGCTTGCTATTGCTGCCACCCACTCTACAAGCAGGATAGGAAATGTCTAATAAGCAGTTTTTTTTAAGTTTGTGAGAATGTATCACCACTTCCTTAATAGTAAATGTTATATAATAGTATTTAATGGTGTATAATAGTAAATGTTATTTATCTGACATCTGCTCAGAATCACTGTGTTTAAACTGTTCACAATCTCTCCAGTGTGTGTTTAAACTGTTCACAATCACTCCACCAGTGTGTGTTTAAACTGTTCACAATCACTCCACCAGCGTGTGTTTAAACTGTTCACAATCACTCCACCAGCGTGTGTTTAAACTGTTCACATCACTCCACCAGCGTGTGTTTAAACTGTTCACAATCACTCTACCAGCGTGTGTTTAAACTGTTCACAATCACTCCACCAGCGTGTGTTTAAACTGTTCACAATCACTCCACCAGCGTGAGTTTAAACTGTTCACAATCAGTCCACCAGTGTGTGTTTAAACTGTTCACAATCACTCCACCAGTGTGTGTTTAAACTGTTCACAATCTCTCCAGCATGAGTTTAAACTGTTCACAATCACTCCACCAGTGTGTGTTTAAACTGTTCACAATCACTCCACCAGTGTGTGTTTAAACTGTTCACAATCTCTCCAGCGTGAGTTTAAACTGTTCACAATCACTCCACCAGCGTGAGTTTAAACTGTTCACAATCACTCCACCAGTGTGTGTTTAAACTGTTCACAATCACTCCACCAGTGTGTGTTTAAACTGTTCACAATCTCTCCAGCGTGAGTTTGAACTGTTCACAATCACTCCACCAGCGTGAGTTTAAACTGTTCACAATCACTCCACCAGTGTGTGTTTAAACTGTTCACAATCACTCCACCAGCGTGTGTTTAAACTGTTCACAATCACTCCACCAGCGTGAGTTTAAACTGTTCACAATCAGTCCACCAGTGTGTGTTTAAACTGTTCACAATCACTCCACCAGTGTGTGTTTAAACTGTTCACAATCTCTCCAGCGTGAGTTTAAACTGTTCACAATCAGTCCACCAGTGTGTGTTTAAACTGTTCACAATCACTCCACCAGTGTGTGTTTAAACTGTTCACAATCACTCCACCAGTGTGTGTTTAAACTGTTCACAATCTCTCCAGCGTGAGTTTAAACTGTTCACAATCACTCCACCAGTGTGAGTTTAAACTGTTCCCAATCACTCCACCAGTGTGTGTTTAAACTGTTCACAATCACTCCACCAGTGTGTATTTAAACTGTTCACAATCACTCCACCAGTGTGTGTTTAAACCGATGACACAGTGATCTGCTGTCATAGGTAAATTATAACCTTTAACATCTACATATAAGGCATTTTTTGTTTGTTTGTTTGTCTGTTTGTTTGTTTTTTGTTTGTGTGTGTGTGTGTGTGTGTGTGTGTGTGTGTGTCTTATGAAAGTGGGGTACTCAGACCTCATGTGGCTGAACAATACTGATCTTAAACTCAAAATTTTATCATGCTGTATTTGACTCTCAGCTTTTTAACATATCCACTATTCCTGATCCACTATTCCTGATCTAACATTCCTGTATGCTGTAACACCACTGTCTGTCTGTACTAACATTCCTGTATGCTGTAACACCACTGTCTGTACTAACATTCCTGTATGCTGTAACGCCACTGTCTGTCTGTACTAACATTCCTGTATGCTGTAACACCACTGTCTGCCTGTCTGTACTAGCATTCCTGTGTACTGTAACACCACTGTCTGTCTGTACTAACATTCCTGTATGCTGTAACACCACTGTCTGTCTGTACTAACATTCCTGTGTACTGGAACACACCGTTCTATTAACATTCCTGTATGCTGTGAATTCACTTCTCTCTTAGCCCAGTGACACATACAGTCTTTTACTCAGGACAGCACCTCCTTTACCTCTCTCCCTAACTTTTCATGATTTTAATTCAATTTTTGTATGAATTTTATGATATGGCATATTTGCCCTTACTCTATTTCTCTTCATCATCTTTCTGAAATGCTATACATTTGGGAGTTTTACTGCTGACAATGTGTGTGTGTATGTGTGTGTGTGTGAATTGATTAGCTGTGCAGAGGAGAGGAACAGATTTGTAGGGGACTGATTTATCTGTGGTCAGCGGAAAGTCGACCTTTTTAATAATAAAAAAAGGCTCTGAATAATCCAGGCTGCTTGTGAACTTGTAATGAGGTCATTAAAAAAAAAAGAAAAAACTGTGTAGCCAAATCTGTCCCCGGGGATCCAGTCGCGTTTTCTCACAGGTCAGACGCTGAATCACAGGAGATGTAAAAAGGTACATTGTTATAAAACTATTAGTTCTGTTATTATTCGTTCTAACTATTATTCGTTCTGTTTCTCTTATAGAACTGTTAGTATCAGTGGGGAGTAGAGGCTTGGTTTCAAAAGCAGGGTTTAAAAAGACGTTACATTTTAATGATAATGAAAACCTCTGTAGCAAACCTGGCAACGCTGCTCTCTCCTGATGACTTTCTACTGATGTCTTTTGACTGGATCCATTAATAATTCTGAATACGGCTGCGTTTAATTACCCGGTGTTGGTTATCTGATGCCTGCAGCTGGCCCAGGATGAAAGGGTGGACGGGACTGAGGGAATGGGCTGAAACACAGACCCTCACAGGCGCTGGACGGGTCAGGGCTGTGCTAGGGTGTGAGGTGTTGGATTTGTTACGGAACAGGGGCTGGTTGGTGGGTTTGTCTGTGAAACAGAGACTTGTGGATCCAATGGAGTCAGGTTTACTGAAGCTGAATGTGTGTGTGTGTGTGTGTGTGTGTGTGTGTGTGTGTGTGTGTGGTGGAGCCAGAGTGTACCAGGTTACAAGATGGAGAAGCCTGCAAATGTTCAGTAAAAGTGGTCATATGAATTATAAAGTTGTTTCCACTGTTTGTGAAACCAATAATCTGATTTTAATTCATAAATGTATAAATGTATAGTTATGACTCTGTGATGTAATTCACATATAATTCTGTGGGACTGTTCTGTAGGTTACCAGTTCACAGACAGATGACGGTGTGTGTGTGTTTTTAGACAAGCTCGTTGTTCATCTCTGTGGATGGAGTCGCAGTAGCCATACTACTTTTATACAACTTATCAGCTGAATTCACCTGTGTGAACCTGTGTAATCTCTTAGGTGTAAGAACTCAGTTTGCCTAGCTCATAGATATGACACACAGCAGGCTTGTGTCTAGCTAGCCATATTGTACACATTAACCTGTATGTGGTCTTGCCTGCCTGAATCTGGATCTGCCATACGTGAATCATATTTCATGAATTATTTAATGTTCAATTCTAACATTCAGATAGCTTCCTCATGTTTGAAAAGAACGATAAGAACTTTTCCAAATATCGGCCCTGGGGCTCTAACACAGACAAAGGATGAACCGTTTAAAGATATGTTTCAGAGCAGGGCTTTCAGTCAAATGTTTGTACCAGTATCAAAATCACGTACATGAAAGGAAAACTATTTTCATGTTTCCACGTGTAAGTTAAGAGGTAGTCTATAGATTAACAGAAAGGAAAGAAAACAGAGAGGTGACAAAGGAAACCTGTACAGAAGTAAACATGCTGTTACTACAAAGCATGGAGAAATCCACCGGTTAAAACTATACAACCGCATGTCTAACACTGTTACCACTGAAAATTCAACCACATGACAAACACTGTTACCCCTGAAAATTCAACCGCATGACTAACAGTGTCACCACTGAAAATTCAGCCGCATGTCTAACACTGTTACCACTGAAAATTCAACCGCATGTATAGCACTGTTACCACTGAAAATTCAACCACATGACAAACACTGTTACCCCTGAAAATTCAACCGCATGACTAACAGTGTCACCACTGAAAATTGAACTGCATGTCTAACACTGTTACCACTGAAAATTCAACCGCATGTATAGCACTGTTACCACTGAAAATTCAACCACATGACAAACACTGTTACCCCTGAAAATTCAACCGCATGACTAACAGTGTCACCACTGAAAATTCAACTGCATGACTAACACTATTACCCCTGAAAATTCAACAACATGACTAACACTGTTACCCCTGAAAATTCAACTACATGACAAACACTGTTACCCCTGAAAATTCAAGCTATGTCCTATTTCAGTATTAAGGTTGCCTGATGCCCTGGCAAGACCAGGATGCAATTGAAGACGTAGGGCAGTGGCATTGTGAGGACAAACTGAAGATGTGATTGGACAGGGCAGTGGCATTGTTAGGACAAACTGAAGATGTGATTGGACAGGGCAGTGGCATTGTGAGGACAAACTGAAGATGTGATTGGACAGGGCAGTGGCATTGTTAGGACAAACTGAAGATGTGATTGGACAGGGCAGTGGCATTGTGAGGACAAACTGAAGATGTGATTGGACAGGGCAGTGGCATTGGCAGTGGCTGGTAGTGTGTGCGGAGGGCAGGCAGG
>NC_044510.1:892500-897500 GCF_902362185.1 Chanos chanos
CCCCCCCCCCCCTTTTTTTTTATTGCACAAAATGTCACAATGCCG
Source organism: Chanos chanos (assembly GCF_902362185.1). Taxonomy (NCBI): domain Eukaryota; kingdom Metazoa; phylum Chordata; class Actinopteri; order Gonorynchiformes; family Chanidae; genus Chanos; species Chanos chanos. Next base: position 892,546 of record NC_044510.1, read on the forward strand.
TAATGTTTCTAATTAACATTTAATGAACATGACTGTTTTAATCGTATTAACGGCTGAATACTTCCCTGTAGATGAGTGAGGTCCTTCCTTTACACGGCACATGAAGGTGTGTGATGTTGGCATCACGCTTTGGCAGAGCCCCCGCGTTTCCTCTTCGCCACGTTTTTAAAGGAGATCCTCTTGAGTCTGCTTGGCTAATCTTAGCTAATCATGCCTTTTACAGATGACTGGCTAAGCTCTGTTTCTTAAGGTGGCTGGTTTAATATCTTAAAATGATGTTATTTCAAACTATCACAATTTAATTCATAGTATCTTTTTTTCACTAAATGCATAGCCAGTTTTAACCTGTTGATATAGCCAAGCTTTAAATCTGTATTAATTGATTACTGCAAGATAAGTTAGGCAGTGAAGGACTGTGTGAATTATTCAGCTAAAACATTTAAAGATGAGTTTTCAGATCTGAAATATTCACCCACCACTCCAGTCACGTCAGAGTGCCTCTCATCAAAAAGATGGTGGTGTGAAAGAAGTAAATGACCCCCCCCCCCCCCACACACACACACACCCCACCCTCACACACACAAACACACACACACCCCACACTCACACACACTCGCACATACACCCCCATACTCACACGCACACACACCCCACACACACACACACACACACACACACACACACACACGCTCACACACGCTCACACACACACACACGCGCGCACGTACACGTACACGCACACGCACACGCACACACACCCCACACTCACACACACAAACACACACACACACAAACATTCACCCCCACCCTCACACGTACACACACCCCACACACACACACACACGTACACGCACAGGCACCCCCCCCCCCCCCCCCCCCCCCCCGCACACTCACACACAAACACAATCACTATAGTCTTTTATAATTGTTATTTAATTCTCTCTATAATTCAATCTTTTTTAATTGCCTTCATGCGTTGAACAGACTTAATCCACTTTCTGAGTGTCCCCTCAGATCTAAGACACAGTCATCTTCAGCCAAATTATCGGAGGTGTTTTGACTCAGTCTTTACTGACATATGTAAAGACACAGTCCACCCTGCAGTGGGGAGGACGTGCCGATGTGGGCAGCCCAGAGGACGCGTCTGCGGTTCATTAAACAATTACCAAAGCAAATGTCATTTCGTTTTTTTTTTTTCTTTTTCTTTTTCTTCTTTCTTTTTTTCTGAAAGCATCATCCTGCTAATTTATGCTGTCAACTTCAGTGTAGATCAGCTTCAAAAGAAAGTTTTAATTCCAAATGTCAGGACGAGGGAGTGAGAGGACATTCTGTGAATTAGCATCACTCAGGGGGAGGCTACAGTGGGTCTCTGTCTTTCAAAGAGATTCGACAATGAAATGAAACAATTAGAAACATTACTTGGAAATAATAGGACAAATGCAGCACAATCAGACATAGCAAGAGCGCCTCAAAGGTTCTCTCTCGTGCTCTGTCCTGGAGCTTAGAAATGATTTCGTGGCCAGTTTCTGGACTTAGTGGTCAGCTAATCACTTAGCATGTCCTGCAGAAAAAAAAGGATTAATACAATGCAATTAGAGGATAAAAGATGTTGCATCTTTTGTTGGGTGTTTGGCATTAAGACAGAGGCTTTATGGCAAACTTTGAAGAGTCATGTATCATTATTATACAGCCGTCCAGTTTGAATGGATTACCAAATAACGCAAACTTCTTTAGCAAAGACGGCCGAAGCACGTGTAGTGAACATATCCCCTGAGTTCGTAAATATGGATTAGTTTAAGAATGTGCTCAGAGCTTGTGTGAATACAGATTTAAATAGGGGAGCGTTTAGTGTTTTGGATAAAATTTGGTGCTGTCCTGATTATTCAGTGGGGGACAGAAGAGACAGAGAGGCAGAGTCGAGGGAAGACAGGGAAAATGAAGTGATGGAGGGAGAGAGGGGGAAGAAAAGGCTTCACACGCTCTGAGGACTCAGCTTAGCAATTTATCTTAGGTGCTTAGAGAATACAAACGATCTGTTAATCGTCTTTGACCTTGACATCCTGGGTACAAGGTCACATGGGAGCTGGCGGTATTAGCATGTCTGAGGATGATTCACGAAGACACGCCAAATAATTAGTAAACTGGAAGACACTGGGATGTGTTTGCTCCACCTCCTGGCCCCAGAGGGACCAGGGATGTGTTTATTCGCCTTCCCCCGTCTATTATACCAGAGCCTCAGTGCACAGAAGCTTAGCCAGGGTCAGACGTCTGGGCCTCGGCATGCGGCTTGGGGGTCTACGATATATAATTAAAGCAGCTTTATCTCCTAACTCGCCAACACAGACTACCATTCTTCAGCTCTCTGTCAGGATGAATACACAGACACTCTCCCAGAAGGAGTTCACTTGTTTATGAGGTTTTATGAAGATTAGCGTGAACCTAAGGGGTTTTTATTTCGTTTTGGTCCGGGGGTGGGGGGTGGGGGTGAGGGTGGGGGCTGAGGACACTGATTTCGGCTAGTTTATGTGTGGCGGTGGTGAGAGTCGAGAGTAGTTTACAGCCACTGCACCCTTGGTGTTGCTGTGGAGGAGGTGTTGGTCCAGGAAGGACGGGGATTTGAGAGGGGACCAAAGCGTCGACCCAGATGCTCAGCAGAACGGCTGAAGACAGTTCTCTGTAGCAGCACCTCAGCCCAGTAAACCTGGTCTCTGATCCCAGCAGGGGCTGCTCCTCCCAGGCTGCCGGGGCCCAGGAAAGATCAATCCGAGATGGAGAGAGTGCCTGTCTCAGCAGCTTCGCACTTTAAGTGCAAATGGATGAAAGCAGTGGGGAGTGGAGGCATTGCTATGGCAATGGAGGGGGAGGGCTGACAGGTGCCTGGCCAGTGTGGGCGGGTACTGGGGTGTCATTGGGGGGGGGGGGGGGTGCTCTGAGGTCTATATATTGTACAATACACAGGATTTTTATTTTTATATATATATATATATATATATATATATAAATCTTGGTATGTAGGCGTGATAATTGATTCCTGTCAGAAGTGATGCACTGATGTGTTTCATGATCTGTTTGTTACTGGTGCTGGAATTCATGTCAAACTGGACAATCCTGTCTCTCATATTTATGATTTTTTTCTTTTTTGTTTATACTCATAAATACTCTCTCTCTCTCTCTCTGTGCTTGGAAATGCATGTGTAGCGTTTGCTCTGATGGCTGTAAAGACATCACTGTAGATAGGGTTGTTTCTCCTTCCCTCACACACAGGCCTCTTGACTGGGATGAGGCCTTAGATTTGAAAACTTCATAAAATGGATTGGTCCAGACGTCCTGCTCCTCTGATGCCTGACCTGGCTTATTAAGTGAGAATAGTTTGTTTGTGCTGTGGTTCTGGGTGAAGAAGATGACTCTTTCCTCTTTCCTCCTCCAGGCAGCGGGGGGTGTCGGAGAGTGTGGTGTGGGCGTGGGAGGCAGTGTGTGGTCCGGGCGCTGACGGGCCGGGCCGAGTGCGTGTGTTTGGAGAAGTGTCGGCCGTCCTTCGTTCCCGTCTGCGGTTCTGACGGCCATTTCTATGAGAACCACTGCGAGCTGTACCGTACTGCCTGCCTACAGCGGACGAGAATCAACGTGGTCCACAGCAAAGACTGCTTCTTCAAAGGTATGATTAAACACAAACAAACAAACAAACAAACAAAGATATAACAAGTCTTAAAATCTGTCTGCAAGGCTTAACAGTTCCGGTAGCGCCTTGGCTGCGTGGAGTCTGTGTGGATGCATTGCGACTCAGTGCATTTACACTTTATTACACTCTTTTATTTATGCGTTTGCACTCTTTTTCATATTAACATCGTATTTATGCCGTGACAGCGGTGACAGTGTACCTGAGAGAATGAATGGTTGGCTTAGAGCAGCCGGGGAAGTCAAGCGGCTGTTTTAAATGTAACATTTGGTGGAGTTTTCCCCAAGGACGGGAGCAGGAGACGCTGCGATTCCTGAATCATTTGCAGTTGAATTTTACCTTCATCTGACAATAAAATGCATCTACCGAGGAGACTGCAAATATTAACAGAGGGATGGTGGATAAATGTTTAATGATTTAAGGTTCGAGTTCTCTCTCTCTCTCTCTCTCTCTCTCTCTCTCTCTCTCTCTCTGCGTCTCTTCAATGAGACTCTTCTCTCACCTGGAATTTTTGCGGCAGGGAATGAAAAGTAATCTCTGTCCATTCTCGTCTGGTGGCCTCTGTTATGAGAAACAGTTTAAAGTAACGCACTGCGCATACCACACGAATATTATCTTAATGATCTCTTAGTTCTGACGCTGTTGGGAGATGGGGTCGGGGGTCACGCTTCAGTCGGGAGAAACCTTCTCGTCGGCTTTGGGAAATTATTTCCCATTCATCTGGCCAGTCAATGGGCCGTTCCATTCTCTTTGATTTAAGAGAGATTTATTGGCAATAATAAGGCCCTACACCCATCTCCACATGTAATGGAGAGCTCTCTGTTCTCCTGAACACCCACTGACATGCCAGTAACGTGACCAAGCCCTCTCCACCAGTTCAGCATTACAAATCATCTTCCCACTCTTTCACAGCCCTGACCTCTGGATACAGTTTTTTAATGTCATGTTTGACAAGCCCCTTACAGTCCAGTCATATCTAATGTCATCCCATACCCTCACAACATGAGAACAATTCCACTGATGAATGACTGGATGGACAAATTCAGTTCAAAGTGTGTGTGTGTGTGTGTGGGTGTGAGGTCTGGTGTTTAAACCACCTTTGAGCCAGATGACAGTGATGACCTGACCTGACTAAGAGAATGATGGTTACTCTACAGAAACAGCAGTGAGCCGTCGTAGCGTGTGCCATGTGAGCCTGGGTGTGGAGCACACAGGTGATGTCTGAGTGTGGAGCACGCAGGTGATGTCTGAGTGTGGACAGTACAGGTGATGTCTGAGT
>NC_044510.1:900000-902500 GCF_902362185.1 Chanos chanos
GTGTAAAGTGGAAAGAGAAACAGGAGTGTAAGACTCTTGAGAAATCTAAAAATCTTTTGTCACTTAAATTCTGCTCTCTCACAAACATCATGACCTTAATCTCGCTGTCTCTGCCATTTCCATAACCTTCTGACATTGTTACCTGACCCACCATTTAGATACTGTATAAAAGTCCAGAAATGTAACTGTTAAATGTCTAAATGTCACAGCACACATGTTAGTCTCCACGTTAATCAATAGAATTATACCACATGACAGAAATTTACAGAAATGTGGTGAGAAAGATGTTCACAGCTTTTCAGTCTCCTCAGAAAACCAAAAAAAAAAAAAAAAAGTGAGGTTGTCAAAATAGCACAGTAACACTACAGGACGCAGATCCAAATCAGAAAAGATTTACAAGAGTAAGTCTATGTACCAGCTTCTCTTTACACCATGAAAAGACGTCACATGCAACAGTACGACTGTTGTATAAGCTTTCTGTTTGTCTTATTACAATGAACAGTTCCCCAAGACAGAGCAGATCAGGTCGGTTATGATTACTCTGTGCTGGAGTGTAAACTTTGTGTTGTATAACTTTGCATAAAAACATCCTGAGGGACTTTGCTTTGTGTTTAATGTAAGCACCCACAGGTCTGGTCTCTCTAACAGGTCTCATTCTGATAACACAGAGGACCCAAGCAGTCTACCGTACACAGGTATCTGAGCCCCTTAAAACCACCTCCATTTGTAATTCATCTCCTGAAAGCCGTGGATAAAGAAGACTTTGAGAGAGAGAGAGGACGAGGAGCTGAGGGCTGTCGACTCCTCCCTCTACTCCCAGGTCTCCTATTCCCTCCCTCTCTGGGCCTCCTGTTTTCCTCCTCACAACGGAAAAGACACTTTCAGTGTGTACTGCTCTGAGGGCCGACGTGAGAGTTTTCATGTGTATTTGATGGCGCCGACCCGAGCCTTTAGCAGTCAGTTTCATATGGAATGTAACACTCCAAACTTTATATCACTTCAAGGCTTTGTGTCGGTGCCTTTACTCATGGGCATCAGAGCTGGTGAAAGTTTAAAATCAGACACAGGGTTTGCTTGTTGCAGTTATAACATCGTTCTGTGGCCTTTGGAAACGCTCATAGATCATCCCCCATGCTGTTCAGTAATTAAAACAGATCCGAGATGAAGACATAAAGCACTCTTGTCTTTTTGCTTTCTTGTTTGGAGAGGAGAGGTTCTTTATTTGTCATTGATTGTAATTAAGGGAACTGTAATGAACTATCCTCAGCCTCCTCCTCACATTGACCCTGTCTTTGATTAGAGTCCTTTAAAAAAGCAGTTTGAAAAAGTGGCGTCAGCGGCGTTTGAAACGGCTTTCATCTCCATCTGGTCGACAGAGCGGCCGCTGCTTCACACTGATGCGTGTCTGGTGTTCTCTGCCCAGCGGGGGGTCTGGTGAACTGGTGTTCTCTGCCCAGGGAGGGGGTCTGTTGTCTGGTCCTCTCTGCCTGGGGGGGGGGGTGGTCTGTTGTCTGGTGTTCTCTGCCCAGCAGGGGGGTCTGTTGTCTGGTGTTCTCTGCCCAGCGGATGGGTCTGTTGTCTGGTGTTCTCTGCCCAGCGGGGGGTCTGGTGAACTGGTGTTCTCTGCCCAGGGAGGGGGTCTGTTGTCTGGTCCTCTCTGCCTGGGGGGGGGGGGTGGTCTGTTGTCTGGTGTTCTCTGCCCAGCAGGGGGGTTCTGTTGTCTGGTGTTCTCTGCCCAGCAGGGGGGTCTGGTGAGGATCGTTGTTGGTCTTTGTCAGCCCAGACAGCCGCGGCGGACGATAGGCGTTCGACCTTGGCGCCGGTGTGAAAATGAATCAGCGTGGAGATGAGGTAAAGTTTGGCAAGGGCTTGGTGGTTCATTCAGGGGTCAAGTTTCAGTAGCACATCTTTTGATGATGGGACACAGCTCTATCAACACGCTGACTCTGACGGCTGCTCTCTCTGGCCTTCCCACGCTGGAATCAATTAACGTCCTCTCCAAAGCAGCCGTGGAAAAGAAAAACACCTGGCGCAGAGCGAAAGCACGATCTGTTACTGAAGGTGTCATGGATCTCCGCTCCTGGCATTTTCACTTTAGGTTTTGTTGTGTCCGATACAAATTCATCAACCGTAAGTTATGTGACATTTCATTTAAAAAAATATGTGTGTGTTGAAGGCACACAGTACTGATCAGTGCTTTATTCAGGTAGCGAACATTATTTGGTGAAGGGTCTATCAGTCGATAAACACCTCCGTGACAGAAGGCATCCAGGCAGTCGGATTAACGGTGTGTGTGTGTGTGTGTGTGTCTGTGGGGGGGGTGGGGGGGGTGGGGGGGGGGGGGGCGTTAACTGGCTTGGCTCTCTGATGCTCTCTACCCCGGGCGGGGGGGCAGCGGTTGGCCACAGCCTTGAGGTGAATCCTGTGCACCCACTGGGTGTGTTGGTTGAGATGTTGATGTGTGTGTGTGTGTGTGTGTGTGTGTATCGGGGCCAGGCCG